>NC_043999.1:3966127-3973627 GCF_902150065.1 Myripristis murdjan | reverse complement strand
ACATCACACCCGCTCACACACACATGTACTTTCCTCTCCCTGCAGTCGTGACTGACTGACCTTCATTCAAACTCCTACCAGGCAGGAGGTGTGAGATTAACATACAACTACTGAGAGAGAGAGAGAGAGGGGGAGAGAGAGAGAGAGAGAGAGAGAGAGGGAGAGAGAGAGAGAGAGAGAGAGAGAGAGAGAGATGCGGTTTGACCGTTTGCCAAGTCTAAAATATTCAAGTTGTGTTTTCTCTTTAATACTCGGGAGTTTGGCGGGCGGCCAGCCGTCATTTGGAAGCCACACTTCGTTACGATCCATCATAAAACCGAGGCCGGCAGGTGAAACAGTCAACATGACCGACCGAGCATCAATTAGAGCGGCTCTTCTACTACCAGCCGTCCACCTTAATCGTAGCTGTGCAGGAGAGGAGTGGAGGGGAACGGCGACCTGCTCATGCACTTTGTGTTTCTGTCTCCGGGTTCAGGGGTCAGACGTATATATAACTCTGTACACTGATGATGATGATGATGATGATGATAGTTTATGTCGGTCTCAGTTACAATCAATTGGCATTTTCAAAGATTAATCAATTAGTTTTTCAGAGTCCAAAAAGGTGCAGGCTGAAGGTGTAGCCAAGGCTTACTGTGCCGACCCTTTTTACATTCGTGTTAAATTACAAACAAAACAACTGCAATAACATAAGATGTCATAACATATCAGAAAACAATAGGTAATTCAGACACACACACAAAAAGTGAAATCAAAAGATCCATAAGTACATATTATTTTGATTATAATTATAATAATTACCATGGATTGATGCATGTTTTTAAACTGACTGATTGAGCTGCAGAGTTTTAATTCATTGTCCAAGTTGTTCCATAAAGATATCCCTTTAACTGATACACATTTGCTTTTGATGGTAGTTCTTATTTTGGTGTTTTTAAAACATACATATACCCCCTTAAATTATAAGGACTCTTTCTTGACAAAAATAGTTGCTGGATGCATTCATGGCTGAAACCGTGTGTTTGCACAAAGCCAGGGGGATGCACACACATTCTTTTGGTCTGACTTGTAAAGCTGTGCATACACATGCCTCTGTTTTATAAATCTGAGCCTTCAGGCTCCCACAATCAGCCATAACTGGAGGCTGACACGCCCCTAATCAGCTCATTTCCATAGAAACACCTGTTGCTGCTCGTTCATTTTTTTTTTTTAGACACGGCAACTAAAAGCACAGCGAGGTCCTTAACCAGCGCCAACTCCGCCATCGCTGTCCTTACACACAGCTCGGCCTGTTTACAGCTCATCATGATGACTGTTAACCGATCACACATGTGCCTCTAAATAAATCCACCCATCAGTCACAATCTGGATTATGTGTGACACAGTGCAATCACATACTCTCTGTTGATGTGTATTTCAAATCCACATGATCCACTGTGTAAATAAGACAGCTTCAGAGTTGTTGTGAGGTTTATTTTTTTCACTTTCACAGAACCAGGCTAACTACTCCTATAGACTTCAAGTCTTTATGCTAAGCTAACATGAAATGCTACCCATAGGAACTGAACCACTGGACGTACAGAGGAGAAAATGGCGTCCAACATTTGGTCTCAGGCTGGGGAAGTGGGAAAAAGGGGATTTTGCCCAAAACATCAGACTATTCCTTTAAAGACAAATTTGAGAAGGAAGGCGTTTAGAGGGAAATCTCAGCCTTTAAAATGTGGCAGTGATGTTTTGTTGTGCTGCTGATTTCTTCAGTGGGTTATTAAAGTCTCTTGCACAGATCCTACCCAGTTCATTTGCTAATAATTTCAGGTTTTGCCATGGTGACGGATCAGATGTGAACAGCAGGGGAAGCTTGACACTAAACAACTGACATGGTGTGTTATGTCTGAACAAGGTGTCAAAAGAGCAGAATGCAACGCAGCAACAGTGAGGACTCTCCCTCGGCTGCAGACTCAAATGATAAAAGCAACTTGCAAAATGTAACAAGGCATTACTTGGATGTTGTATTTTATTCTTACATTCTAGTTGGATGGTAAAATAGTGACAGTGACTGCTGAATTTAGAGATAAAACAGCCACTGTGGCCTGCAGTAAAAAAAGGAAAAGATTTCCTGCCTTGCATGGAGACAGGTGGTAAAAAAAAAAAAAAAAAAAAAAAATTAAAGAGCCTCTACAAGTGAAAAGAAAGAGATAAAGTGACGGAGGCGGTGGGCAGAATGAGGCTCTCGTGTGTTGTTAGAGAGAGAAAAGGGGAAGAAAAGAGGAAGAGAGGGTGAAAACGCCAGGATGCTGTCGAAGAGAAAATTTATGGAGGGCTGAGTCTGAGAGAGAGAGAGAGAGAGAGGGAGAGAGAGAGAGAGATGGAGAGCGAGGGAGAGATGGAGAGCGAGGGAGGACAAGATGAGAGGTGCTCAGGTAGATAATAAAGCGAGTGTAAGGAGCGCTCCATGGCGTTCCAGTTTTTCCATTTGTCAGGAGATGAGGAGTGCAGCAGGCAGCAGACACACGTTTAACCGTCTTTACTGCGGACTCCACAGAAAAATATTTAGTGTCTAATACTGGGACCGGAGCCCCGAGGAGTAAATAAAGCAGACCTGAGCAGCGCTGAGTGGGTGAAGTGGAGGGCAACCCCCCCTGAACTCATTTTATACTCCTTTTATAGCTGCCAGAAATCACCATGATATAAATTTGTAGGTAAATATGTGATGCTGGGAGTATCAGACTGGAGAAGCTACATGAGGACAGTGCCTTTGGAGGCAAATCAAAACATAAAATGACTGTTAGTTTTTTCTGAAAATATGAGTGATTTTTGTTTCTGTTGGTGGCTGTTTTACCTCAAGATGAGCACATACTTGGGTTACAGAAATTTGAGTGGATTATCTGAGCTGAAGCATTTCCTCCTTTACTTTAAGTTTCTTTTTTCCAGGTGAGAACAACGTCACCTGGACTCTGGCAGCACCTGAAAATGTCTCAGTCCTCCAGCAAGAAAACTGCAGTTTATTAAAGGTGAGAAAGAAATCTGAGCCGACACAAACCCATAAACCCAGACGAGCGTGTACAGCCCAGCACAACACCGCCTGGATCAGGTACGTTTTGTTACACAGCAACAGTTTCTCTGTCTGGCTGTTAGGGTGTTATTATGTGGTTGCTAAGTGATTATAAGGTGGTTACTGGCATGTTATCAGGCGGTTTGCTAGGATCTTCTTAGGTCCTGCTAGGGGGTTACTAGTCCTTACTACAGCATTACTAGGGGGTTGCTAGGTGAATACTAATGGTTGCTAGGGTGTTACTGGGTGGTCCTGTTGGGTGGTTACTAAGATGTTACCAGGTGGTTTTCTAAGATGTCACTACTTCTTTACTAAAGTGTTACTATGTGGTTGCTAGGTGAATACTAATGGTTGCTAGGGTGTTACTGGGTGGTCCTTTTGGGTGGTTACTAAGATGTTACCAGGTGGTTTTCTAAGATGTCACTACTTCCTTCCAGTCTTTACTAAAGTGTTACTATGTGGTTGCTAGGTGAATACTAATGGTTGCTAGGGTGTTACTGGGTGGTCCTGTTGGGTGGTCACTAAAATGTTACCAGGTGGTTTTCTAAGGTGATACTTCCTCCTTGTTAAGAAGTAGTAACATCTAGTCTTTACTAAAGTGTTACTGTGTGATTGCTAGGTGAATACCAATGGTTGCTAGGGTGCTATTTGGTTGCTAGGTGTTAACTAGTGGATAAAAAGGTATTATGACATGGATACTAGTGGTTGCTAATAGGATGGTTGTCAGATGCATACCAGTGGTTGCTAGGGTGTTACTAGATGGTCCTATTAGGTGGTTACTAGGACGTAACCAGGTGGTTTTCTAAGATGTTAGTACATCCTTGTCAGGAGATGACTAGTCCTTACTACAGTGTTCCTATGTGGTTGCTAGGTGAATACCAATGGTTGCTAGGGTGCTACTTAGTTGCTCTGTGTTTACTAGTGGTTGCTTAGGGGTTATCGATGGTTGGTGGCGATTTCTAGTCGTTACAAAGGTATTACGAGATGATCACTATGTATTAAAAGTGGTTGCTAAGGTGATATGGGATGGTTGCACATGCATACTAGTGGATGCTAGGGTGTTACTGGGTGGTCACTAGGTGGGCACTGATAATCGCTTGGGTGGGATGGGATGAGCTTGAGGTGATGAACTAAAGGTTGGTAGGATGTCACTTGGTGGTCACTAGGTAACCCCTAGTGGTTGTTAGGGTGTTGCTGGGAGGTTGCTAGGTGATTCCAACTGGTTGCTAGGATGTTACTAGGTGGTTGCTAGGGTCTTACAAGGTGGTCTCTAGGGTGTTACAGGGTGGTTGCTAGGCTGTCTCCTCTGTCTTACATTAATATAAACCTGTCTGAGCTTCTCTGCAGGAAAATGAAGAGCTTGGGCTCCGCTGGGTGGAGAAACTGTCTTGTAACTTAAAGCTCACAGGTTTGAGCACAAAAATCCTCCGGTGTGTTTCCTGTCTGAGAATCAGCTGCTCTGACCCACAGATAAAGGCCAGACATGTCGACTTTTCTCTGAGTTTCTACCTTCCATCTGTTGTCTGCAGCTGAATGCACGACCACCTGACAGCGTCACCTAAATGCCAAAGGTCTGATGCCCTGTTGAAGCGCCTTACAGCAAAACGCTGCTCATACACTGCGAGCGCTTCAGCTAAATGCCCAAATTATGACTTCAAAGAGCAAGAGGGATGTAAGAGAAATTAACAAGATGGAACACAGAGGGGAAAAAAAGACACCCTGCTATGAGAAATAAATCCAAAGCTGGGTTAAAGGAGTTCAGCCTCTGTTACGCTCAAATGTCAGAGATAAAGAATTAAAACCAGAGTCCTCTCCTCTGCACGACACATGCTATTTATATGCACACACACACGCACACACACACACACACACACACACACACACACACACACACACACACACCAGGTAAGGGTTTCTGTGGCAACTTTGCGGCAGATAATAAAGGTGAGGAGAAGAACAGTGAGACAGGCTCTGAGTGTGTGATGATGTAAACTATGAAATAGCTCCAGCATCACTGACATCATCATCATTACTAATGCAGGGGTAAATCCCCACTGATGACACACACACACACACACACACACACACACACACACACACACACCTGTCATTTTTTTTGTTACATGCTGCATGCAGGTGAAACTGTTAAAAGAATAAAGACTTGCCATCTTTCATCTCATCTCCCTTCATTTCTCTCTCTCTCTCCCTCTCTCTCTCTCTCATCTGGCGTTTTTAAAGGTTTATGAATTTCAGCAAACTCAGTCGCTTGGAGAAGAAAAACATAAACAACATAAATCTTTTCTTTTTTGAAACCTTTATTTCTCCAGGGAAGGCAGACTTGAGCTGTATTCGCTGCTCTCCCAGCAGCGCCCGGCTTCAGATTCTAACACACACACACACACACACACACACACACACACACACACACACACACACACAGGCAGCTGCACAGTATAACCACAGGCTTTTTAGTGAAATGAAAACTCTGCCATTTTTCAATATGTGATTGTCATATGCAGCAAAACGACAATGACTTAAATTGTCTGAGATGATTTTTTAACTCTGCACTGAATCCATTTTACTGGAGATTTCAAATACGTGCTTTCAAACCCTCATTAAGTCTCATTAAGTCATTAGATGCTCCTGTGTGAAAATACGCTGAAAAAAAACAAAACAAAACAAAACAAAACACAATGGCGAGCACATCCAGGTGCAGGACCAGACTGCATAAAACATGAGCCGCCTTTTTCAGCGCCAGCTTGTGGAAAAACACTTAATAAAGAGCAAAATCATTGTCTTGGCCGGGAAACGTAAACTCTGAGAGCTTTAGCTCCGCTTGGAAGAACGGCGCCCCCTTCCTGCTGTTCAGTGCTGTAAAGCGACACAAACTGTGGGGAAGGCAGAGAGGCTGACGGGATCACAGAGGCACTTTAATGTAACGCGGCACCTTCAAATACATGAATTTCAGCTCGGAAATGCGAAATTTCATATGTGCTGTAAGGTTTTGGCTTGCATATGTGAGTGTGTGTGTGTGTGTGTGTGTGTGTGTGTGTGTGTGTGTTGCAGTCCTCTGGTTTGAAGGGCGAGTCTTTGCTCCTCACGCCTCCCCGCTGCTTAATCTCATGTTAATTCAAGTTCTTACGTCGCCCCGTTTTTTGATTCTCCCCTTCACTCTTCATCTCCCCGCTCTGTCTGTCCCTCCATCCCTCCCCTTAGTTTGTCCTCTGCTTACCTGCTGAGTGTGTGTGTGTGTGTGTGTGTGTGTGTGTGTGTGTGAAAGAGAGAGAGAAGGTGCCTCACTGCCAGCCTGCCGCTGTCAAATTCTCTCACTTTCACCCCTCCCTCCCCTCCCTCCTTCAATCTTTTATTCTATGTCCTCTAGCTATCCGGTGTTGTTCTGGGGTGTGTGTTTGTGTGTGTTTGTGTGTGTGTGTGTGTGTGTGTGTGTGTGTGTTTGAACACTTCCACGTGCATGCGGTGCCTTCCTCTGGCCTGGCGGTCTCGCGGCGGTGCAGAAACACGCAGGGGCTTTTATTTTGTGAGCGTCCTGTGTGTGTTTTCCTAAGTGGCAGAGTCTCCTCTGGCTTTGCCTCCGTATTAATTATTCATGCTGCACTGGCACGCTGCGGGCTGCTTTTACAACCTCTCTCTCTCTCTCTCTCTCTCTCTCTCTCTCTCTCTCTCTCTCTCTCTCTCTCTCTCTCTCTCTCTCTCTCTCTCTCTCTCTCTCTCTCTCTCTCTCTCTCTCTCTCTCTCTCTCTCTCTCTCTCTCTCTCTCTCTCTCTCTCCCCTTCTTATTTATCTCTTTCTTTCCTTCTTCTTGTCGTTTACAGCGAGCTCGCTCTCCTCTGTCGCTCACATTCAAAGCCACAAGAGTTTTTAACCTCCTCTCTCTCTCTCTCTCTCTCTCTCTCTCTCTGTCTCTCTCTCTCTCCCTCTCTCTCTCTCTGCGACGGTATAATTGTAGTAAACACTTCTTGTTTCTGTGTTAAATTATTCCATGAGAGAGCCGCTTCGTTCTGTTCGAGGAGGGAAACTGTTTGTCATTGGTTCACTTTGGTTTCTGCGCCGTCAGAGAGAGTTTCTCCGTTTGTTTGCGTCGCTGCAGGAAGTTTTCCCGTCCCGACTCATGTTTGCTGTCCCGCCGATATGCTGATATTATACTGATAGCACGATATGAGAATCTGAGATTTTGGGTATACAGTTGTCCGCGCGGTTCACCTTTCGCGGCCTCGCAGTTTCGCGGATTTTTTTTAGTGCAATTTTGCATGCTTTTTTTTTTTTTACAGCGCATTGTGTTCTGCATCCTGATTGGCTAAGGGACTGTAGACCATTGTCAATCTATCTCCTCCGTGCCGTGTCTCCTGTATAGTACAGAATGCGTTCATTCTATAATACTGGACTTATTTTTCTACGAAGGGAGAGAGTTTAAACAAGAGAGAAAAGTG
>NC_043999.1:3948627-3961127 GCF_902150065.1 Myripristis murdjan | reverse complement strand
CACACACACATCAAAATGCCCAGGCTGAGGAAAATGAGAGACAGTGATTTTGAGAAGAGCAAATCGATAGACTGGCAATTTGCTGAGAGACGGAGAGAGAGAGAAAGAGAGAAAGAGAGAGAGATAAGAGCCAGAAGAAACTGAGAAGGGAGAGTCGAGGCCAAAACAGAGAGAGAGAGAGAGAGAGAGAGAGAGTCCTCTAAGTAAGAGGTTATAAAGGGCCGGTCCACTCTAAACTAATGGAGGAGAGGCAGACATTGATCCACGTGTTGGTGCAGCTCATCACTCAGCCTTCAGTCTGACTCCCAGTCACTTTGAATGGAATCACTCACCATCACCATTCTTAAACTGGGAAAAAAAAAAAAAAAAAAAGTTTGGCTGGAACAGTAACACTATGAGCTGAACATTTTCACTCAGCGGCCACGACCAAAAAAATCATCATCCTAATAATAAAAATCCTGCCTTTTGAGCTGATTTTCCTAACAACAGATTTCTGTATTTGTTCCAGTGGGTCAGTTTTATTATTATTATTATTTTTTTTTGTTGCTGTATTGTTGTCTTATGGGGCGTTCATCAGAAAGACCGATTCTGATTCAGATTAGAGAGACACGGCGGGGGCGGCACAGCAGTGACAGTTTCATGTCGGCTGCTGTTTAAATGTTAAAGAGCCGCGTTTCATTTTCACTCGTCTTATAAAAGAAAGAAGGAAAAGCCAGAAGAGCTCTCACTGCTTCTGCGAGGAAAGAAAAGTGTAAATTACACGCACGTATCAGTTCCATCAGTTTCTCTCCATCGCACATCCCGCGGCAGCCCCTTCTCATCGTGATGGGTCGGCTGAAAAAAAAAAAAAAAAAAAAGTGGTTTCTGAAAAGCTGAACTTGTTTCAACTGGAAGGCAAGAAGATGTTTTTTTCCACGTCAGAAGAAAAAGGCTAGTCTTTATTGAATGTGTTTATGGAACAAATGTCACGTTTTGGCTCAAATTACTGAATCGCTTTGCTGAGTTGAACTGCGGTTTGCAAATTCAAATCAAACTGAATTATTTCCCCCCAAAAAACGAAAAACCATCCTCAAATCTAATCGTCAACCAGTGAACTGATCTGACTTGACTTGAATCCGTGAAGCTGCACTCCTCTCCTCTTCCTCCTTTCATCTTCTCCCCTCGTTTCTCCGCCACCCTCTCCTCCCTTCTCTCCCTCGCCCTCGTCTTCCTCCTCCATCTCTCCACATCACATTGCCTTCTCCAGTCAATGGATTGCATCACGCAGCGCAGGGTGGTGGGATGGAGGTGGGGGTGGGGGGGGGCAGTGAGGAGGCAAGGAGCAGATGAGGATATATGTAGGAGAGGAGGAGAGAGGAGAGGAGAAGAGAGGAGGGAGGGCAGGATACAATCATTGCGTCAGACCCTGACTTTTAAGAATAGACGAAAAAACCAACAAAAGAAATCCCAAAACGAGGCTGCAGAATAGTGGAGACGTGAACGAAAACGTCAAGAAATCCCACAGGACGCCGTTCCGGTGCTGTGGTTCTGAAACACTGTGGTTCTGAAACACCGTGGTTCTGAGGCTCTTCGGGCTCGGCGCCGCCGCGAGGATCTACTGACTTCACCCCGAAGCCCGAGTGAAAGTGGCCGTCTTGTTTACAGGCAGCCAGCTGACGGCTGTGACTTTCCACGGGCGAGTCTCACGTCGACCGCACGCCGCAGCGGATCGTTCATCGTTCAGGCATATCAGGGGCCTGTCCACACCTCCAAGTCCAAACCGAGGTCCGAGCCAGGTCTGCGGAGGCTCTGCGTCGCCCAGGTCAGCTGGACTGTCTGCGGATCCTAAAGGACGTTTCACTTCTAATCGATCAGACTTCTTCAGTTCTGACAGAATGGTGGGACGTCCCGCGTGTTTAACCTGTGTGGCGACGTTATGCACCTATTATCCACGTTATCCGTTACTCAGGTGACCTTAACTTATTGGCTGCCAGCCCCTTTTCAGAACAGAAAGCCCACACTGCCAGCGTTTCAGCGTTACAGAGCATTTAAGTGATCTAGAACGCGACTAGACCGCTGTGAGCTATGACAGACTTCACCGCTAGGCCCGGGTTGGTGGTCATTTTTTTTTTTTTTTTAGGTGGCGCCTGGAACGCAACGTTAGTCTCCATGTCTTCACTTGCCTAGATCACTCGTCTCCATGGTAACCATCAGAGTCACTGGAACACACACTTTGTTCTAGGGTGAGCTGCCTAAACTTGTCCAATTTGCGACGTTGCGACATTTTTCTCTCTATCCTCTCTGCCTTCTCTCTATCCTCTCTGCCTTCTCTCTATCCTCTCTGCCTTCTCTCTATCATCTCTATCCTTTCTGATGCAGATACAATCTTAAACTAATCACACACACTTCGCCAGCCCCCTCCTAGCCCGCCCCATTGAAAAGTCTAATTGAGGTCGCACGCCGTCTTTGGCAGTCAACGTTTGGATTTGAATTGATGTCTATAGACGTCAATGGCAGCCAATGAGTTGAAAGTCATCGTTCACTCCTTGGCTCAGGTGTAGGGACGTCATGAGAACCGATACTTCGATACCAAGCCGATGCCGACGGTCCAAAAACAGTACCTGTTTTTCTGCAGCACCGTGGGTATTGCATGTATTTATTGAGATTTAGCCTTTAGTAGGCTGTACACCATATTCCTCTGGGACTGAAGGGGGCAGTGTGCATATGATTTACACCTGTTCAGGTGTGCATCGAAGAGGAGACAAACACCACACTGTCGATGGAAGTGTTAAATTGTTGTTTATTTTTCTAATTGTGTAAAAGCGTATTTATTATTTCTATATTTTTCTCATGTCTCTGCTGGACACTGCAATATAAATTCTGCCCAGTCTCAAAAGCTGTTATTTGAGCACAGCTGACTTAGTGTTTGTTGAAGTAAATGGCATTTTTTTCTTTTCATTTTTTTTTTTTTTTTTTCCCCATGGCACTGAAACAGGTATTGAGAGTCATGGAAACTCACTGGTATTGGTATCAACAACTGAATCTGTGGTGTCGAGACAACCGCAGTCAGGTGACCCGCTCCTGGAGTCAGGTGACCCTCGCGACCCTTCAGACGTCCATCACAACGAGGAGGAGCGCTAACGAGCCGACAACCTGGATAACGTCCCACAACAGGTTAAATATCTGCTGCTCGCTTGTAATTTGGAAACTGAAGCGTATTCTTATTCTGTTCCTTTAGAGTCTAATACTGTTTTGAATGCAGAAAAAAAGGTTTAAAAATTTTGTTTTCAGGGCGGGGAATTCACCATCAGTCACCATCATTCCTACATCACCAACATTACAAGCGACTCGCCAACAGGTCGTGGGTCAGAGGCTCCAGCATCCCGAGAAGAAATGGACCAAATATTCCTGTGTTGTCAGGACGATCGTGACCAAAGAAATCAGATCCTGGCAGCTTTTTGTGTCTCTTTTTTTTTTCTAAACATGCGGTCGCACTGATTAATGCTCGTACCAGAACACAGCGCCATGATATCATGTTCCTATTGACATCACTGTTTCACTAAAAAAAAAAACAAAGAAAGAAAGAAAAATCAATGTCCACTTTCAAAAAAAACAGGGTGCTTAAAATTCACGGGTCGATACTTAAAAACCACAGGTGATCCGATCCTTAAACATACGAGCTCCTCTGCAGGTCTAAAGGCAACTCGCCACTGTAACTTTAATCTATAATGTGCTTTTACTTTCCCGCCCAACCACACGGAAAGAGGAGGCGTCGGGTTTTTGTTTCAATACGGAGTGGAAATGTAATTTTGGAACGAAACTCTTCTTCTGCTGTGGACAGCGTCGCAGCTTCTCCAAACGTCTATGACACTTTTTGAGAACTTGGACGAGTTTTTGGAGTTCATTTCCAGACCGTAATGGATATTTGTAAAAACACAGTTCCACATGTGAAAACAGGTGAGGTGCTGCTTTCATGTTTCAAGATGTACGTTGTCAAGATGCAAGCTGCATGGCTAAAATAACTCAACTGTCCATCTGAGCAGGTAAACCAAAGAGCAGGTGTGATTTAAAACCTGCCACAGAGCCAGTTCAGGCCAAATGGGCGTGGTTAGCCTCTTTTACCAGCAGAAGAGGCAAAAAAAAAAAAGTCAAAAGTCAAACACCAACAAACGCCGCATGGCCTTGGGTTTGTCGCTGTAACACCGCATGAAGCACAAACATGATTTTCCACTTTGACCCTGGTAATTGGCTCATAATGGGTGAATGTTTGTGAAAGTTTTGTGAATTTAAATAAACATTGATCCAGCAGCACTGATCTGACATTTAAATATATGATTTCAATAATTATAAGTATTATTTTCTGCGTAATTTTTATTTTTTTGAGATCTCTTTTACTTAATTTTTTTATTTTATTGTGCTTTTTAGTTTGATTATTATTATTTTTTTTTTTTTTTAGGGAGTTGTTCCTCATCCGATGTGAGGGTCTAAGGACAGAGGATGTTGTATTTTTCTGTAAAGCCCTTCGGGACAAATTTGTAATTTGTGATTCTGGGCTATACAAATAAATAAAATTGAATTGAATTGAATTTTTGCACACTTTCACACTTTCCTCCATGTTTTTGAGAGAAATAAAGTGGATTGTGCTCAGGTTGTGTCTGTTTTTGGCAGCTTCAGTTCAATAATTCACATAAAAGCCAGCGCCGCAGCTTTTGCCGTCACTCCCTTTAAACAATTTGCTCCACCCTTGCCGCTACATGAGAAGTGGAAAACCGGCACATCCAAATGGAGAACGCACTTCACCTGCAAGGCCCGTCTGAAATCCCCGAGAGGAGCGAGACTCGTTTGGATTCAGAGTGTGAGCAGCGGAGAAAAGACGATGTCGCCTTCTGAGACAACTTCTGAAAACGCCCGCGGGCTCCGGGTCACCGCAGGGCGGGCTTTAAAACTTTGCCGTGCTCCTTTAAGTTTTAATTTGCCACTTTTCGAGGGCGCTGAGGCCGTCGCACACACGCCACCAGAAATTAATTTAATTAGCAAATCTGGCAAACCCACAGCATCTCAATTAGCGAGGGAGAGATGCGGCTCTTTGTTCCAACTTCACTTTTGTAATTAAGCCAGAAATGATGGGTTTATTTTTGCAGAAAAAACTTACAGCAGTCGAGTGTCTCGCATTGAAAAGCTGAAAATTCGCTAACTTTTTTGGGGGGGGGGGGGGGGGGGGGGGGACAGAAAGGGTCATAGAGAATGTTCAGATTTTATACAGACTAAAATTATACCACAAGTGTGACTCAACAACATATCAAACATTTCTGCAGCAATAATACTTCTGCCGGCAGAGGAAACGAACTCTGAAGGTTTTTATTTTATTTCATTTTATTTTATTTTTTTGCTTTCATGGCTGACTCAGTTGAAGCTCCTCTGCTCAGTTTGAGGAAACCAGAGATTTGGGGAAGCCTGAGCTCGACGAGAGCTGTGCTCTGGAAAGTAGGGCAACACCCTGCATGAAAGCCTGGGCTGTCGCATCGCCTCCTCCTCCTCCTCCTCCTCCTCCTCCACTCGCCTCCACTCTCCTTCCTTCTCTTTTCCCCCTCCACATTTCTTTCTTCTTCCTCCCTTTCTTCTCCTCCATCATCTCCTTCCTCCTCTCTCTCCCTTCATCTCCATCCGTCTTTTTCTTCTTCTTCTTCTCCTCTCTCCATTTCTTTTTCCCCATCCAGTCTCCTGCAGCCATCTTGTCTCCTCCGCTCCTCTCCTCTCCCATCATCCTCCTCTTCCTCCATCGTTCAATCCAGGAAAATCCCCAGCTTCCCTCCCTCCATCCATCAGAAATCCCACGCCTTTATTGCTGCTTTTACACCTGACCTCCCCACGGGTGCTGCTAGCATTACTGAGCTTTAGACACACACACACACACACACACACACACACGGCCATGTGTTGCAGTGCAAACTCTATTAAAAATGGGGGAGAGCTGTGCAGCGCTGAGGTGGCTCAAAGTGGAGAGGAGCTCTCAGACAAACCTCTTCATCTGCTGCACTCAATTTCAGGATTTCCTTCCTTCTTCCACTTCTCTCCCAGAGACACGGACAAAAATCAAACAGCACAATATCCGTCACTGAATAACCCCAGAGAAGTGATTGACGCGGCTCGACTCCAACCTCCACCCGCCTGAATGAATTATTTTCTCTGATTTGGAGACTCGCAACCGCACGGACATTTCCCTCCACCTCCACCTCCACCTGTCCCTGAGAGGCTGTGCTGCTTTTTAAATGACGTCGTTAAATGACGTGACGAGCTTTCCAGCTGATTTCTTTATTGAGTGTTGATATACGAGTGTTTTCTTTAACAATTTACTTTAAAGACCAGAGTGGCTGCTGTAGTAACTGTAAATGTTACACATATTGTGGGAAAGAGGAAACTCTTTGCTGCTAGACTAATTGAACTTTTAGCTTCAGACAGCTGATGAAAGCTCAGGATTTATCAGGAGGACGGCTGCTTTACTCCAAACAATTTCTCTGTGTGAAACTGAGATTTGAGTAATCAGTGACGTTACGCCGCTGTGTCTTGTGTGTAAATACATGAAGTTTCTGCTCGCAGTCAGAATGTTAGATTTATTACCTGAGCGTGCAATCTGCAGATTATCCAGTGTCCGTGGATATCAATGCAGACCGCTCACAGGTAGGTAGGTACTTTATTAATCCCGGGGGGAAATTCAAGTGTCACAGCAGCCTTAATACAACAAGGCTGCTGGGACAACAGTTAAGATTCAAAGAAAGAAAACAAAAAAAAAAATAGCCAAGTCCTCTATAAAAGCAAGGTGCAATAAAAGCAAGGTGCAAGGAGTAAAGAAAGTGCCAGAGAGAAGGTGCCACATCAAATGTCAGCACATGGATGAATAGTAAAGTCTCAAAGCAGTGGGTAGGAAGGAGCGTCTGTGCCTCTCAGCTGAACCTGAACAGGCTCCTTTGCCTGGCCACAGTGTCATAAAGTGGATGAGAAGAGTTGTTCATAATCATCAGAGAGCTCCTCAGCATCCTCCTCTCAGCCACCACACCCACAGGGTCCAAGCTGGTCCCAAGAACAGACCCAGCCTTCTTCAGCAGCTTGTTTATTTTCTTCTCATCTGCAGCCTTCATGCCGCTGCCCTAGCAAAAAAAAGAGAGCGCTCTCCACCACTGAATGGTATAAAACATTCTGCACGGGGCCCTGGACGTCAAAGGACCTGAACCTTCTCAGGAAGTGGAGGCGGCTCTGTCCTTTTTTGTACACAACCAGAGTGTTCCTCTCACTCCAGTCCAACCTGCTGTTGATGTGGACTCCCAGGTACTTGGAGGACTGTACTTGGAGATATACTGGTATCTCATCAACATCGTGATATAAAGTTAGACATCGTCTGCATGGCATAAGTGATATGGCATAAGTTTTCCTTGATTTGACGGTGAATTACAGTAAAGAAATGCAGTTTTCTTCACTTATTAGACTGTTCTAGCCATTTTATAATTTGTGTTTACCTGCTTGGTTATTATATCCATATTACAAATGATTGTTGTAAAGATTTAGTTATTATGATATTTGACTTTGCCCATATAGGCCACCCCTGTCTGTTTCCCAAATTATTCAGACGGCACAATATCACTAAATCCAAAATACACTGCCAGTGTTTCCAAGTGTGGACTCTGTTTTAGAGAACGTAAACACAATTGGCTCTATGTCGATCTGTGCTTCGTTATGTAAAATTAATAAAATCTCTCCAACACACAACTGAAAACACACCGGTGTAGGACAGAACTAAAGAAAATTATTATTTTTTGCTGTCCTCGTACAACTCGCATCAGTTTTCTGTCTCTGCTGCAGGTTGTCTTTGTTTTGTTTGCTGTTTTTATGAACTCTGTGATCGTCTGATGGCTCCTTCACTTCTGACTGCTCACGCTGTGTTTACATTGTTTTCCTGTTGTTTGTCTATAACTTTGATGTCTGTCTTTGATCGCTGTCTCCTGGAAAAGAGACGCCAAGAGATGGGAAATAAAAGTTTAAAAAAATAAAATAAAATAAAGATGTATAAGCTAATTTACATCATAAAAGTCTTTTAAAAGTTTGGTTGAGTTTTCTCAGTTAATTCAAACGTTGGTAAAAGAAGTTTCAGAGTGTTCGACTTTCATCTTTTCCATGAACGATGATGATGGAGGGATGAAAGAAAGAAAAAGAGATGACAGCCTGATGTATGGATGAAAGAATGAACAAATGAATGAATAAAGAAAGAAGCCAGACGACTGATTGATGAAATAACCGAGTGAATGAATGATGTGCCAAATGCAGGGATGACTAAATGAATGACGGACAGATGGATGAATGGATGTGGTCCATTAAGCCGTTCATTTCCTGTTTGCCCCTCCCTCTCGGTGCTTCGCATCACATCACACTGCAGGCGACGCTCCTCAGCTGTTCACACACATTTACCCAAAACCAACAAGCTGCACGTCTTAAACGAACACATGCAATCATGTGAAACATGAACACCATCCCCTCCTCCCTCTAAAACTACAGCAAGCTTCACTGCTTCGTCTCCATATGTTCAAACAAAATACAGTACAGCAATATGTTCATCATCAATAAAATGCAAAAAGACAGAATGGAAAAAAGCAAGCGTGTGTGGTAATATTATAAATCTATAGCCAACAGTAAAACATCACGCCGTGTTCAGCATGGTGCTTCGTATTTGGTCGACACACACACACAACGTGAATCACACTGTCTTGGACGATGTAAAGCTGGTAAATATTTACCAGCTGTAAACAAACTGTCATCTTCCTCCCAAAAACCACAGCCAGCTTTTCAGCATCACAGAGTAAAGACAAACTCTTGTTCTGGTTTTATACGTTTTTTTCTGGGAGTATTCTCTGAGAGCGGCGCGTGAGGAGCTTCACGGTGAAGAGCAAACCTCACAGGCGACCGGCCGGACAGGGAAAGCAGAGCCAGTCCATGTAAAGAATCTGTGTTTCTGCCTCCAGGGGGCGACGTAGAGCTCTAAAACTGGGCTACACAGAGTCAAATGAACAGTGGACCAATGGAAAATGTTCTCGAAAATCAGCTCTGTAAATGATCTTTTTACAGTGCGTTGGTGGAAATGAGCAGACGCTGGTTAGGAAGATCCACATTTCTGTGAGATTAGCCGAATGAGATCTGGAGCCGCTTAGGAACAAATAATATTTTCTGTTTCCCTCCTGGTTGTGCAGGCAGTCAGCAGCACAGAGCCTCACCGCTGAAGCTGACATCACTTTACAGCCACGGATATCACGGCAGCTTACAGCGCTTCGTATTTAGTCGACACACACAACGTGAATCACACTGTCTTGGACGACGTAAAGCCGGTAAATATTTACCAGCTGTAAACAAACTGTCATCTTCCTCCCCAAAAACCACAGCCAGCTTTTCAGCATCACAGAGTAAAGACAAACTCTTGTTCTGGTTCTTATTTTACACATTTTCTGAGAGGATTTTTCTGATGGCTGCATATTTTCTGCTATCTATTCTCTCTCTCTCTCTCTCACCAGAGTTCAGTTGAGTGTCTCTCTGTCTTCACTGTCCTCTTGACCTGAAGCCGTCTGACTCAAGGCGTGTCCATGAACGCACCACGGCCTGCAGCTGACGGCCGACATGCAGCACGAGGAAGTATGTCTCCACACCAGGAGGGGGCAGCAGTGTCAAAAACAGTCAACCAGAAAGATATATTTAAAAAACAAAACAAACAAAAAAACCCCTCCATTTTCACGCTGCCGCTCTGAATCTGTTCGTTACGTTCAACCAATCAGAGCGTCGAATGTAAACGGCGAGCTCTCTGTGTTTAAAACAAAAGGAGGCGGGGCACTCGAAGCCAGAAAAAAACAAATAAAACAAAACAAAAACAACATGTCCAACGCTTGTCATTTACTTTCCACATTATTGGTCTAATTATTGATCTTGTCAAACAAGGGCTGGGCAATGTAGCCCAAAAATAAAAACTCCTTCACAATTTTTTTCTATATATTTTTTCTTGCATTTTACTAAACAAACTAAAAAGACCAAGAGATAATTCAAGTAAGCATTTTTCTTTCATAAAATAACAAAAACAGTGAATGAGACTGTATCAGCTACTCTGTTAATGCGTGCTATAACACTTGCATGGCTCTCATTATTGAGCATATATAAATATTTTTTACTTATAAATAAAACAAATAAACATAAATACATAATAATGAGCTGTTTTATTGAGTTTGTCTTTCAGTGAAATGATGGGAGTGAATTAAGTCCCTTCATGCAATGCGTGTGTCTGGAGCTTTTATTGTGGAATGCCAAAGGAAGTGGTGGGAGTGGCGTGCGCTGCTATGGATCCTGTTTGATGACGCCTCGGTTCAGCACACTGAGCCTCCGTGTGATTGGCTGATAGTGTGTGTTACATCGACCACGCCGCCATCTTTAGCGTTTTTAATTTTTATAAAGTTTCTGTCTCCGTTTCTCTTCCTGTGACCTGATTGGCTCAGGCTGAACAGCCAATCGAAAAGCTCTCTCTTATCGACGCACGGCCCACAAGGTCTCTTCCCCCGTGTTTGGCACGAGCTCAGCACTGCCCCCGATGGCCAAAAGACTGTACTGCACTACTGTTTTGTCTCACAGCAGCCGGGGGACGTGGTTTGGGTTTAAATCTAAGCTTTGGTCTAACTGAGGGCTCTGCAACAACAGCACACACACACACACACACACGTCCATAAAGGCAGATATGTGCTCACATAAATCTAAACATTAAAGTGAGGCAGCGATGAGATGATGCAGGAAACTGATCAGAAGCAAAGAACGAAAATAAAAAATAAAAAAAATCCAGATGCCGCCTTACAGTGCTGCCACATTTTCTCATTATGGAGAGAATGATCTAGAATGAGGCACATAAAATAAAATAAAATAAAAAAAAAACAGGAGACAGAGTGAGCGGGAGTTAGTGTTGTGTTTGTGTGTTTGAAGGAGAGAGATTGTTTTTCCGCTCCTGTTTTGAAACCCAGCCACAGGAATAATCTGATTCCACTGATTATGTGCCCGTCTTGCCAGCAGCGCCGTTTTTCACAGAGAAAACAAAACAAAAGAAAAGAAAGCTAAAAAAAAAAAAAGTTCTTGAGTGCAAAAAAAAAAAAAAAAACCTATACAAAACAAATGCATTTAAGCAGAAAACAATAAGCTCCAGACAATATGCCGAGAAGAAATGTGCAAACATTTATTCAGAGCGGCGCTGCAGCAGCACACAGGTGTTTCAGGTAATGAGGTTAACCTTTGTGGGAAAAGCCAAGACATTAGCAAATGCCACTGTTTGTGTGGAGAGGAATTTACTGTAAAACTTTATTTTAACCTTTATTTACCCGGGGATCGCTGACGGAGCATGGCGTCTCCTCACAGCAGCACATAAGGAGAAACCCTCCCTCCCTCCCTCCGTCTGAGGCTGAATTTGGTGATTATTAACTACAGAAACCTGAAACCGACATGTTGCTCTGCAGAATTAACTGTGCAGCCACATGCACCGTGTGTCAGCAGGTCTGCATTTACTGTCACACAGACTCGGCTATGACAGAAAAGTCTGTGCTGCTTTTATGTATAAATCAGAATTAAAGGTGCAGTTTCCTGTGTCGCCTGTGTTCTGCTTGAATTCTGCAATGTAATACATGCATAACCTATTGTGAAAATAATATTATAGCATTTTAAAATTATTATGACATGAAATATCAGCCCTGATAAGACCGACCAGCTGTCCAGCAGAGAGAAAATATCCTAACTTTTCCTAACTAACATGAGAGCTAATGCTTTCCTTAGTGTTTCCCCAGCCTCACAATGTTAGCTAAATGTTTTCCAAACTAACTTTATGTTAGCTAAATATTTTCCAGGCTAACATTATGTTAGCTAAATGTTTTCCAAACTAACATTATGTTAGCTAAATGTTTTCCAAACTAACATTATGTTAGCTAAATGTTTTCCAAATTAACATTATGTTGGCTAAATGTTTTCCTGGCTAACAACGCTCCATTTTCCAGTTGATCTTCAGAGGTCAAGTCTGTTTTTTCTTCAAACAAGGTAAAAAAAAAAAAAAAAAAAAAAAAAAAAGTCACTGGGATGAAATCATGGTTAGTCTTTAGGGAGCGACACTTAAGTTTTTTTTTTAGCTAATGCTAGTTTTATATTTATTTTGGTTGCGTTGTGTTTTTGTCCGTTAAATAACAGTGAGGCTCGACCAGACCGGATCTGTCTTTAACACAAAAACACTTTGAGCCGGTTTCATTTTCCTCCTTTTCAGCTTCAAACATCTCCAGCTTTCTGTCTCATCCTGTTTTAAAAGATCTTCCAGCCGGATTAGATAATCCAACTTGCTTCCTGATTTTTCTTGAATCTAATCTCATTTTGTTGGTGCTAGTGGGCTGACCTGCCTTATACTGCCTCATTGAACTGAAGGCTGTCAATCAAACGGGGGCGGGAGGAGTAAAGACTGAGCTGTGTTCTGATTGGATCGC
>NC_043999.1:3883627-3941127 GCF_902150065.1 Myripristis murdjan | reverse complement strand
AGACAGTTTATCATGTTTTTTTTTTTTTTTTTGGCATATGATGAGATACAAGTTTAAATAGTTTAACCCAATATTTTATTTACTTTCACCTTATCAATGAGGTCCACTGCTGTCAGAAATCATCAAATTGTTGACATAAGGTGCCAAAAGTGCAGTGAAATTATTTCCTCCCCCATATCATCAATTATAATGATTAATAATAAACGCTGATAGAAGATTCAGCAGCATGGCAGTATCAGTGTCGGTCCCAGACTGACGTCGGCATCAGCTGCAGGAGTTTCTCCACTAACACACTAAAAATCTGTTTTTCATCTCCTTCCAGCTCGACTCAGAGAGGAAACGAAGCCGCAGAGACGGCACGCGGGCTCGGGCTGTCACGCCACGTTTGCCGCGGCTGCCATCAAAGCCGTCGGCCAAACGGCGAGAGATACGTCTTCTTTCCGTGACATATCAAACGGGCGCCTCCTCTCTCCAGCGAGCGCGGCGTGACGTCAGCCTCCGAGGCAGGAGGGGCTTTCGGGAAACTCTGCACAGCTCTCTGGAGGAAATCCGGTTAACTCTGTTTCTGTTTCTCTACTCCCACTTTTTTTCAGAAGCTGTCATCACTGTGGAATATATGACAATCGAAAAACTGTTTGTCCAGTTCTTCATCCTTCTTATGATGTGCACGTTTGTACACAACAACAGGGCGCGGCCGGGTAGATTTCCTCTTCTGGGTAGAGTTTCTTCACCCAGTGTGATGTAAAATGAAGACAGCCGCTGTGGGATTATTTTTGCCTGCAGCAGCGGTCAGGCTTCTCTTGTATCTACTTCATTTTGGAACGTGGAGGTAAACAGTTGGTCAAACCTCCTTTTTTTTTGGTGCCGTACCTCCATTTGATCACATCCCTGCTGACTAGCTTAATGCTAATTTGATGATGCTGTGATAGCACTTCCAAAAAAAAAAAAAAAAAAAAAAAAAAAAATCAATCATTTGTTGTGTTAGCGGCTGTGATGAAAAGTGAGTGAGGCAGCCAGTGACCGGAAGTCTTTCACAAAACAAACAAAACAGAAAAAACGTTCATGTGGCTGCAGCCGTATTTCCATTAAAAAAAAAAAAAAAAGGGTGAATCTTCCCCAGCCCTTAAAACACATCGCCTTGCTGAACAAAGTCAGAAAAATTAAATGGGTCAACAAAGAAGTGATTGACATTTCCAGCTAATCTGCTTGAAGTGGGCGTGGCCACTGGTGGAAAGGACTGTAGTTTCTAAATGTGTTCAGGTGACATCATGAGGCCCAGTGGGCAGGTGGGTCATGAGTCAAGGTGGCACCAACCAACTTTCCCCGCCCATCTGTCAGAAGGGGTGTGTCCTAGGGTCATAACATTAAGTAAAGGGGGCGTGGCTTCACTGCAGTCGTGACGCCACCTTTCCCTCTGCAACGTGGCTCCTGACAGAAGACAGCAGAATCACCTGAGCAGCCGCTGATTTACAAACTAATAAAATCACCTTCTGTGTTTCCTCTCATCCTTTTTGTCATGCAGGTACTGACGGCCGCTCTGTGGATGTTTTTCTTTTTTTTTTCTTCTGGAGGAAATCAGCAGCCAAATATGAATCAGATGCTTCATTACAGCGTCGGGCCTTATGTCCAAACCTGAGGCGTTCGGCTCGGTTTAATTTCTGAAATTAATTGGTTTGTTTGGGCTGAGAAGCGTGTGCACCACCTTTTTTCTTTGTTAACTCTTGGCGGGCAGCGTCACAGAGCCAAGCGTTCTACATTACATTACAGCCTGATGTTTCTCTGGGGAGTCACTCAACCACGAAACCATAGAGCTTTTTTTGTTGTTTCAGGGAATCAAACTGAATTCAATTAACATTATATCTCCTGGCTTTACATGTATTTATTTATCTCCATTAATTTATCTACTATTTCATGGTACCAGTCGGTCATTTGATGCCTAACAATTCCAGTTTCCATAGATATAAGATGTGAGTGGCAGCTCCAGGGTCTCTGGTTTGTTTTTAATTCTTTACTATTTGTTAATGAGTTTTTGTCATTTAAAAATAAAATAAAAAAACTTTTAATACTGTTTAACCTTCCATGGACGTCACAATTCATGTTTTTTTTTTTGGCTATTTTTGGATAGTTTTCTAATTTTTTTTTTTTTTTTTTTTTGCTTTTTTTTGGCAAATCCTTTTCTAATATAATAATGTTAATTAAACATTTGTAAATCCAAATTTAGGTTTTTCCTAACAATGTAAATTTTGACACTGAGGTTTTCAAATTTACGACAAATTCATATTGGCGCTGTATATCTGTTCTCGGTGTGCTGGATTAATATTAACTGCATCGTATCGGTCCAGCCCTGATGAATACAGCAAGGCACTAACACAACGAAGGTTAGGTTTAATTCCCGCTGGGGACACTTACTTTGAAAATTCCTGCAGTCGTGGCCCCATAAGGACGTTTGATAACCAATCACACAGCAGATATAAAGCCGTGTAATCAAATAAGGAGATAAATGTCAGTATCACGATGAGGATATTTAAAATGGAGAGGTGTTCTCCTGTGTTTGCGGCGACAGACTCAGACTGGGACGTGACACGAGGCCGGCCCGCCGTCGATACTGTTGGCCAAACAACACGACCGGCCTGTCGGGAGGCCGGGGCTCTCTCCGCTCTGCGGCACGCCAAGAAAAACATCAACAACAGCAAAACAACAAATCAACCACTTCAGCTGTTTGGGGCGGCGAGGCGGCGCTCAGCGGGGCTCCGCCGCTTTTCTATTCTGATCGGCGCTGATTTGATTTTCTGCAGCTCTTCTCGGTTTAGAGAAACAAAGCGAGGGCCACAGAACAGCCTGAGATCAATACGCCGATGTTCGCTCTGTGTGTGAGTGTGTGTGTGTGTGTGTGCGTGTATTTGATGCTCGAGTACTCCAGTATTGTGTGTGTGTGTACATCTATATGATACGTGAGTCGTCTAATGATGTGTGTGTGGGTGGTGCGTGCATGTTTGCTTGTGTGCTGCTTTTTTGTGTTTGTGTGTGTGTGTGTGTGTGTATGTGTGTGTGTGTGTGTGTGTGTGTGTGTGTGTGTGTGTGTGGTGTAGTACTCTTGTATCCTTGAAAAAAGTCAATGCAGCCTTGTCCTATCTGAGAAACTTAATCATCATTTCTGCTATACGTTTATATTTCAGAGTTTTATCATCTGTCAGATGTGGAATAATCTCCAACAAACTGCTTTTATTTTGTAGGAAAATGTTCACACAGAAACATCTTTGCCACTGAATGCTGAGTTTCGCCTTGCATTTTGAAAAGGTCTCAGCCTTTTGGGCTTGTCAAGGCTGTTTGTTAGAATTACTAGGCCTTAATTTTCATTATTTCATAATACCGAGTCAATATTAAGTCATAATACTGAAAGTGATTAATAATTTAATGTCAAGGACTGCATTTGTTTGAAGTTTGAGTTTTGAAATGAACATAACCACCTGTTGCACTCAGCAGGGGGTGGACGATAAACGGATTGATCAGCGGGAAAGTGAAGGATTTGATGGACCAAAGACATTCTTGGCGGCGTCCGTCCTGCTGCTGCGTGAGAAAACATCCTCAGGTCACCAGGAGCTCCAATCACAGCTCAGAGGCGGGTTATTTTACTTTTATGTCAGCAGCCATTCGACCAAAGACACGTGCTGCTGGGACAGTTTGGAGTGAAATGGGGATTTCTGTTTCTTTTCCTTTATAAAATTTCCCAAAGTTCATGGAGGGTTGAACTTTGACTCTTAATCGTCTAACTTCCTTTTCAGAAGCCAGCAGGGCTCTTGCATGATGGTTAGTTGCATGGTTGGACTGATATATCACATCAGTACTGTCCTGTTATTAAATAATCTGATATTAACTTGTCCGGTTGTCCAGCAATGATTTAGTTTAAAAAGCTTCTACTTTCAAAATACATCAACAGTTTGGTGGTCTAAATATTGTTTAGGAGAAGAAAATTCTGCAGGAAAACAGGAAAAAATGCTTACAGTTTCTGGCATGATGAGATTAATGAC
This sequence comes from Myripristis murdjan, assembly GCF_902150065.1. Lineage (NCBI taxonomy): Eukaryota > Metazoa > Chordata > Actinopteri > Holocentriformes > Holocentridae > Myripristis > Myripristis murdjan. Next base: position 3,937,099 of record NC_043999.1, on the reverse strand, counting down.
AGTGAATGTCGCTCAACATATCAGCAACTGCTGAGTTTGATCCAAAAATATCAGCCTGTTTACTATATATATACATTTTTTTGCATTTCTGCTTTAAAACACTGGAAGATAATATTCTAAAATTTTTGGGGGGTACAGAAGCGGTCAAATTAAATATTTAAATTAAAAAATGTTGAAAGAAGTTGAAAACAACAACAACAACAACAACAACAAAAAAACGGTATCAGTTGGACCCGTCCCAGTATAGCAACATTTACATTTTGGCTGCTGTGAAATCCCAAAGCAGACATTAAAAATCAGATTAAAGAAATGATAGTGATCTTTCTCGTTTTTTTTTTTTTTTTTTTTTTTCCACACTCCCTACAAAACCCATGAAGGCTAATAAACTGCAGACAGATGGAAAGACACACTGAGGCGTCTTCTGCTGCCTCACCGAAAACGACTATTGGTTTAATTTTCTACGATTCTGCCCGACGGACCCGGCCTCATTATGGCCGACGCTCGCTCTGATGTGGAGAAACAGAAGTGCAGAGTGACCTTGAAGTTCCTGCATTAGCCAGCAGGCTCGCTCTATCATCCTCTCTCTCTCTCCCTCTCTCTCTTGCTCGCTCTCTCTCTCTCCGACGGTCATCTGGGATTAAAGACCAAACTAATAAAAGTGCAGTGGATCAGATTTACGCACGGTGGTCGTGTGTAATAAAACGATTCATTACGCGGATCTGGCCGCCCGATGACGAGCGCTGACAGCAAACGAGGTTTCGGTTCGTTTAAAGGTGAGATGGCGGGAGAGGAAGAGGAGGAGGAGGAGGGAAGGAGGGGAGGAGAGAAGGTATTAAAGGAGGCTGAACGCCAGCACCTCGCTAGAATAAAGAAAAAGTACCAGATATCATTTTTCACACAAACTGCACTTTGAGTAAAGTGAAAAAGAATGAAATACAAGGAGTCTCCATTAATAAATAATGTTCAACACAATACTAATAATTTCTTTCAGTACTTGACTCCACAAAACCAACAGCGAATGCCAATTTGCTGACCAAAGGCCGCTCAGTCTCCGCACTTTTCACCGTCCCGGCTGTGACTCAGAGATCCTGCTCCAGCCGGAAAAATCAGGTTTGGTTGGCAGGACAGTGAACAGAAAAACACCTGAATACTGAAGTGACATCCCACTCGGTGTTGTGCTGTTATCCTGAATGTCAGCGGGCCGAGTGCTGATATTCAGGATAACAGCACAACCTCCAGAGTGACGCTGCTTTTATACAACACCTATACAAACAGCGCTGCTTACCACTTAACATGTAATAAACAACTACAGATTATGATTTACGCATTTAATCAAATTTTCAACTCATCTGAATCAGGCAGTTCAACCTGAAGCCATAAGCCTGCAAGAAATTTATGGATTTATGACTGAAATGAGAGAAAAATGTGATTTCTCAGAAAGTGTGAACACTTCTCTGGGATGGACATAACATATTCCTAAAACCCGGCTTACTTCGTATTTCATTCCACTTTGTATTTTCATTCCACTACAATATGAACATGAACTTCCTTAGACTTCACACTTTCTTCACTCCAGTTTTCCATCAGCGAAATAAAGTCCTCCACATGAGTTTTCCTAAAAGCAGTAGCACTGTTGGCTTTTCAGGACTTTTTCACACTGAAACGCTCCCTCCTCCTCCTCCTCCTCCTCCTCCTCCTCCTCCTCCTCCTCCTCCTCCTCCTCCTCCACCAGGGAAAATAGTCCCTAAGCGGGGAAACGTTTTGCTTTCCACAGCCAATCATCAGCTGTGTGGTTTCTGAATGTTGAGAAGCAGAACATTATAAGGCGGCTGCTTCAACCACAAACTCACATTTTGACTCTGTGTGGTGAAACCCGTGGCTCCGCCCACTTCGCAACTCTATCAAGACTATTAGAGACGATTATATAAACAAGTTTCCAGCTGGAAGGAGTTTTGATGATGCCACAATGAGCGAGAGAGAGAGAGAGAGAGAGAGAGAGAGAGAGAGAGAGACCTTTTTCTGACATTTTTCTTGTCATTGTGTGTGTGCAATCTGTGTGTGTGTGTGTGTGTGTGTTTGAGTGTGTTTCTCGTCACTGGAACTTCAGAGGGAATTCTCCATGTGATCGGAGGGAGATGAGAAGAGAGGAGGAGGAAGGATGAGGAGGAAGGGGAGGAGGGGGACGAAGAGGAAGAACAGACAAAAGGAAAGGAGAGAGGAGGGAGGAAAGGAAAGGAGAGGAGAGGAGAGGAGAGGAGGACAAGAGGAAGAGGAGAGGAGATTTCCGTGATCACTTATTCATCAGAAACCTTTTCAGCTCCACGCAGTTGACAGCCTGCCTCCACACACACACACACACACACACCGTCAGCACTGACGTACTGTTAGTTTGGCTGGCATCCATTGGGAAAGAGTTATTTTTAATAGACACACACACACACACACACACACACACACACACAGAGGGACAGAGAGAGAGAGAGAGAGAGAGAGAGAGAGAGAGAGAGAGAGAAGACGAAAAGTGAGAGATTTTGTCGCATCAAGAAAAAGAGAGAGAGAGAGAGAGAGAGAGACACTGGATGTGTGTGTGCTGCTTGTTGTTGTTTATTATCGCTGCAGAGAGTTGACCTACTTCTGACAGTCTGCTTCCTGCCTCCACTCTTTCTTCTTCTTCCCTTCCTCTCTCTCTCTCTCTCCCTCTCTCTAACACACAATAACATTCATACCTGGCAGGGATTTTCCTGGTTTGAACGCCGTGTTTTTATTTTATGTGGCTGTGAGCCTGTCATCGGGCCAGATGATGTCACCCGCTCGCTTTGCATATCAGTGGCATCAGCCGCGCTGCCTTCAAGGTGTCTGCAGGTTTCATCACCGTAAACCTGACAATGTGCTTTTTTTTTGTTTGTTTGTTTTGTTTTTTTCCCCCCTCAACAACTTGTCGAGTCGCGTGTCCTCCGTCTCACGTCAGATCTAACCACGTCGGCTGAGGACGATTCCACGGAGAAAATGAAAAAAAGGAAAAAAAAAAAAAAAAAAAGGTAACATCCACTGCAAAAAAGGATGCATCAGATCAAAACGCCACATAATCCAAACGTCATCCTGGTTCAACATCTGCAACACCCGGAGGATTTAAATAAACCAATAAATACACGAATAAAGAAAGAAAGAAAATGAAAATTCTACATGGTTCCACTAATTCAGTCAATATGAGCAGCGGTGGGTAACGAAAATAAATGTTCATTTTGAAACTTTGGGGAAGAAAGAAAGAAGCAAACAAACACGGTGTATCGCTGAAACAACCAGAATCCTCAGTGACTTTGCTCCTAATGTGGTTTCACCATTTGGCCAATCAGTGGAGGCTGTATTCATTATGGCCGCGCCCAGTAATGACATCGTCTTCATGATCTACCCATAATGCAAAGCAGCTTTAAGATTTGGATGATTTTATTCAAAACGACCATGAGGACTAGAATTATTTCAAGCGCCTCTGACTAAAAGTGGACTGAGATTAATGTAAAATAAATGACTAAAATCTGACTGCAGAGATGACTAAGAGTAAAAGAAAAATTCAAGTACCTGTAAAAATAAATATATAATGATAAAACCCCAGTAACGCTGCCTGCAGGGCTCCCTCCCTCTGTTCAGCTTGTTATATCCGTCGGGGTTTCTGCCCTCCAACACAGACAAATCTCGCTCTCCCACTGCAACTGTGTCCAATTTTGTCGGTGGAGTCTTTGCATCTGACTGCCTCTCTCTTCCCCTTCACCGCTCACACAGCAGTCGGCTGTTTTAAGAACCTCTGCCGTCCGCCGTCACCCGCCTCTCCTCCTCCTCCTCTCTCCCTCGCCTCTTGTTCTCCTGCTAAAACACATTAAACAAACTCATGTGTCTCTTCGCCTCTCGCAGGAGAGCAAAGCGCTTCAAACGCTTCACAAAAACAGTTGACTCGCCTTCGCCTCGCCCTCCTTTCTGGCGTCTCTCTCCTGAATGTGTCATCAATATCGGTTAAGTGAATGTATGGAAAAGATGCATCGCTCCTTACGATGCACATTTACATGGAGGGCACGTTCTGCATCTAAGGCACGACCATCTGTGGACTTGTTGATGTGAAAACGGCATGCATTTTGCACATCATGCATGCATATTTGCTGTAAATTAACATTAATTGCTCTGATTAGTCCCATTATATCATTCTGATTGTTACATGATGCATATATATTGTTTTTTTTAATTATTTTTCTACGTCTTCTTGCACCGTGCAGGTCATACTTCAGTATATTTCCATCTTGTACGTTTTCTGCATTCACTTTATCTGACTATAATCTGTCGCTACAACTTCACACACCCTAAAAATCCACAGTACTGTTCGTTCACACGCTGTAACGCTGACATGCTCAGGCTTCACCGGGCCGTGATGCACGATGAGCGGCGGAGCGGTCTTGCAGCCGGCGTAGTCAGGAAGTTGTGTTTGTCACGAAGGACGGCGGCCCGTGGCGTGCCCAGCTGGACGGGGTCAGGTACCTCAGGGTCTTTTCCTCAGAGAGGGGAGGCTAAAGAAGGATTAGGGGGCTGATGCGGAGCCGTGTCGGGGCCGTCGGCGAGGAGAGGCGAGCCGCACGGCAGAGCTCTCGGTGCTCCAGCCCCGTCTTCGTTCCAGTGGTCACCGAAAAGTCACGAAGTTTCGGGTCGTGACTGAAAGAATGAGATTGTGGATATAAGCCGCCGAGATGCGATTTGTCCACAGGGAAGCCGGCTGCCGGGGAGTTCAAGAGTCTGGGAGGAGCTGGGTCGTCACGCCGCTGCTCCTCCACGCTGAGCTGAGCCGGCTGAGGCGGTTCGGACACACGGTCGGGATTAGAGTCTGAATCCGGGCTGGCATTTTGAACCCGAGCACCACTGCAGCCAAGAATATTTTGTCCAAACTAGAAATGAGCCAGCTAGTCAGAACATCTGTCCATTCCTTATCATCCTTCCTCCATGGATAATGTATTTTTCACCAGCAGCAGCTAGACGGGATTACTGATTAGTGATCAATATGGGCGAGAGCATTTATGACGGCAGGGAGCTCCCCAATGTCTGAAATAGTGACAAACATGCAGAGTCCAAAATGAACTTTTCTGCTGAGAAAATTTCCCAGTCAAACACATTTATGAACAGCCATGGAACTGCATCATGAGCTATTTACATACCTTTGAGCTTCATGTTTTAGCTTCATGATCTCAGGCTCCTGCATCATGTTCATGTTTTCTTTTTAGTGGCTTATCATCAGATATGTGCCACATCACTAATAATATGTAATGCAGATGTTTCTTATGTCAAAAAACAGAGACATCATGATATCATAATAAGTATGGTGGGCAATGAGGGTCACTTTAGTCTCAGCTGGTCCACATAAAAAAAAAAAAAAAAACACACAGCAATGTAAATGTACCCACATTTGGCAGGTGAATGGTGTTCATTTTGGACCCTGTATGTAAAAAGTAGTCAGCCATGAGCCGGGGCAGCTGTTCTTGCTTGTTTTGTTGGCATTCATCATTTATAACTACACACAGCACAATCTTACAGCTAGCTTTAGTGACAGTTTACTGTCCAACAGGGCATTTGTTTTCAGCTTCAAAAACATCATAAATGTCCTTTTTGACCTTGAAACTCAGACTGTGGAATATCTACCTTGCAAATTTCCAGCCATGCTCACCAAAGAAAAGACCATCCACTCTCGAAATCATCGTCTAAAGGTATAAGATGGAAACTCTGCGTTGTGAGCCACAGCATGAGCAGAGGAAAGGTTTGAACTTAAAATTATAAATACCAGCCGGGATCCAATACAACAACCAACCAAATAAAATGTTTAAGATTATCTGCCGAGGCCTGAGAAAACTCTGTCCAAGCCCGACCCGAACCTGACCAGCACCGTCCAGAGCCTCAGTAACAGGACAATAAGACCCCCGACCCTCCGCCACAGCGCCCTCTGCAGGCGGACTGAACAGGTGCAAGGAGGAGACTGGCTCATTGCTGCTGGTGGGTTTTTTTGGTCTCCGAGTTTCCAATTAATATCTTAACCCGCGGCAGCCTGACAGAGTTAAAGTCAATTACAACCAATCAAAGTCGATTACAGTGTCGGCTCCTCGTCGGCACGACAGCCACGAGATAAAAGGCTGGCTAATGTACAGGTGTGTATAAGTGATATAAAATCAATCTCTACTGCTGCACCTTGGAGGTAGCAGTTCTTGCCTGATAATGAAATAAATAATAATAAAATAAAATATCTATAAGGCCAGAGAAAACACCAAGTAGCAAGACAGCATTTCACCAGGGGAGTGACTTCTGAAACAGAGTCTATATAAAATTATAACAGTTCTAGAGACAGACTGCATTCAACACTATAACGCAGGTGGAGAAACAGATCCTATATTGTAGGTACAGAGAAACAGACTGTATTTAACACTGTAATGTTGATCTAATGAAACTGACTGTATTTCAGACGATTACTTTAACCAGACACCTGCCACTTGATGCCACGAGCCGGCTGACTCCAGCTGAGACTTTTCTCTGCACCGCTGTAAAGCTGGTTTAGTGTCGGCGTGAATCTTAACTCACAGTCAAAGTGACGTAAAAGACACGAGTGCAATGCAAAGTGTGGCTCACTGCCTTTTCTGCATCAGTTCCCACTGGACGCACTTCTGTCCCTGCAGGTGAGGACGATTAATTAACTCATAACCAGGGACAAGCCAAGATACGTTGGAGGGACTACGTCTCCCAGCATGCCTGGGGATCCCCCTGGAGGAGCTGCAGGGGTGAAGCACGCCCGGGCGGCTCTGTTCTAGAGGTAAGTGGCAGGAAAATGCATGGATGGACAAATAGTGCTGACGCTGTTAGCGGTGTGTTTGTGTAACCCAAACTGGATGTATTTTTGTTTCAGCAAATCTCATCTCCCCGTCTGTCTCTGGACATAAACTGCAGACCTCCATCATGTTCCCTCTCGCCGGCAGAGCTTCCTAATTCACCCAAAACTGTGTCTGCACTCCCAGCACAGCGTGAAGGGCCAGCCTCGCCTCTCATTTCAGTGTTTTGGGAGAGAAAGACAGAGCAGAATTTAGCCTGCAGCGGTGTCTGGCTCAGGCTTATTCAGGTCAATCTGCCACAAAACAAAAACAAAACAAAACTAAAAAAACAAAAAAAACCCGACACACACTTTCCCACTGCAGTGATTTCAACACAAACTCTCAACTCAACTCAAAGCTCTCGGGCTGTGAAGGCGAAGCCCCACCTGAGGACGGATCGGATTAAAGATCTGCCTTCATATTTTAACATGCGGGACAGAGGACAGCCCTCTCTGTCAGCGTAATCTGAATTTAATCTGCACTGATGGCAGACACAAGCCGATCAATACCAGAAATATCAATAAAACAAATTCTAATTCTTGCTCTGAGTATCAATTCCAACCAAACAAACAGCTCCATCTGCCTCTTCTACACGGTGCCCACATTTCCTATAAGTTACAGTTTATTGCTCTGCACCAATAAACATGTGCTCTTTGTTTCAATAAAATTTAAAAATTAGTTTTCGCAGTCAGTATCCACTAACAATGACACATTAAAACACATGAAACTACATTCATCGCCTTATAATAAGCAGAAATACTGGGAGCTTTAATGGTGAGTCTGGTATTACTTGGTATCAGATCAAAACCAGATTTTGTGGCTGTCTGTTGTTTTTGGTGTGGAGAAAAACAGAAACATCCAAATTTCGCAGAGAGTGCTATGAGAGTGTTAAGATATTTTTATTCTCATTCTTTCATTGTGTTATTTGTCTACTTTTACTGATTGTTGTCTGTTTGAGCTTGTTTGCCAAGAATGTACCAAACAGAATTGGGTTGTAAAGTGACAATAAATTCTGCTAAGTTCTCTCAGTTCTAAGTTGGGGCTGCACAAATATTCACATCGCCTTTTTTCCTGCATGTTGTAACTGACTTTTATTGCAGTTCTGCAGACAAACTTGGGATTTTTCGGTTATTTCAGATTTTTCTCAGTTTATAATGAAAACCCAGCTTCAGCTCTGCTCTGTCTGAGTACAATTAGAGTGTATTTTCACACAGTGCATGTGTGTTTATGGGCCAGCAGCCGGGCTCAGCACCAACTCGCCTGTTTAGTCCAAAAACAACTGCAGCCTCCAGCAGCTGGATGACTGAATGATCCACTTTGTGCTTTTCTATTCTTTTAATTACGTCTTCATTCCTAACAGGTGTGAATCAACTGGATCACCTTGGGCGCAGCTGCTGGTGTGTCGTCACATTTTTATTTATTTATTTATTTATGTGTGTGTGTGTGTTAACTTGAGGAAGTGTGTGTGTCGTTTTCCCTCGCTGGGTTTAAATCCCGTGCAGTTCGAGGAGGAGGAGGCGGGGAAAGACTTAACCGCTTTGCATCTCTGTGCAGAAGGGAGGAAATTTATTTCATTTTATTTTGAGCAGGAGTGGGAGGAGGCCTTTTATTAATTTATTTTTTTTTTATTTTTTCTTTTCTCATCTGGCCGCTCAATAATTCATCACAGCAGCGGCCTGCGCGATGGCTAGCAGGGAACGCCGGCTCTCTGATGTTCGTGTAGAGCTTGGTGTGTTGTGACAGTCGAAGACGCTGTCCCGACCTCACCCCGAGTGCACACACACACACACACACACACACACACACACACACACACACACACACACACACAGAGGAGTTAATAAATAGGGTCCCATGGCACGACACTGATGATGACTATAACCGGATGACGGTGGAAAAAGTGGAATGAAGAGTAAAACTTTGCCCAAACAGGAAGTGGTGTGAAGCTCAAATTAAAGGGACACCAGATACTCTGTGACCTTTACTGACCTCTGCTGGTGACCAGAGGTCCTGCAGCCTGAAAGTTCCCTGAACTCACCACAAAGCCACTCGGCCCAAACCAGAACAGCTGCTCTGTGTTTTTATCAGGATTAGAAGAAGGTAGGGGAATGTGATCTGAATTTGGGACAATGTGATTGGTCAAATTTCATTTCCTCAAAGATTGATCAATCTGCTTGTGTTGGCGTAGGAAATGAAATTTAGAATGTTTGTTTGGATGAGAATCAGCCGCATAGAGACGAGAGTAAGAAAATCCACATGAAACAATAAACAACTACAACCAAAAAGCATCCTGTTGCTTTGACCTGCTGGGAACAGAAAATGTGCAGGTCTGTGTTGTTTCGATCAAACAGGTGGAAAACTTCCGATAAATTTCTGGAAACCTTCCATGGCAGGTTAAGATGGGGAATTTTGGAAATATTCCATGTTGGAAACTTTCCATGTAAATTAAAGGGACATTTGGGGTAATTTATACAACCTCTATCATACACAAACATAAATAAAAACATTTTGTTTTGTCATGAGCAGACATGCACAAATTAATGCAAATTTTAAAAAAAGACATTTTTGACTTATTTTATTTTATCTGATTTTTTATTTTTATTTGTGAGAAGAACTTTAACCGAGTCTTTCACTGGACCAAAAAAAAAAAAAAAAAAAAAAAAAAAAAAAAATCAATATTAAATAAAATAAACATATTCCCTGTGTCCAATTCAAAATGTAAAATGAAAGCTTTATTCCAATGATTCCAAAGCAATTATTCTTGTTAATTTCCATGAAAAGTTTCCAACTTTGAAAATTCTCGTTATTTTGTGACCCCCGTTGTTTCCCTCGCTCGGTCAGGACGGCAGGAGCGGCAGATATTGGGGTTTTTGTTTTTTAGTAGTCCCTAAAATGCAACGTGCCACATTGACTGTGTGTTTCAACCTGAACAGCTGGGCATTAAGACGCATATTTATTGGAATATGATGAGTTTAAAATATGGATTATGTGACTCTTACTATTGTTGGGACACGATGTCACGTGTTGAAATCAACACTAACAAGACGAGGCAGAGCTTTACAGATTTTAAATCCTGTTAATCTGATAAACTGTAATTTTGTTCATTTTACAGTTTTATAACCAATTTTATAACCTTCACTGAAACATAGGACTTCTGACTTTTGTTTGATGACAGAATGGTGTTTCTGTATTTCATCACTAGGCCGCATCACAACAATATTTACTGTCTGTAGGATAGTTTCTATCTATCAGGCAGTATTGACGGATGAATACTGAAGATCGTCATTAACTTTGTAAAAACAGATGCAGGCGACAGGGAGCTGAGAGGAACGAGCCAAACGACGACACGGCAGTAATAAGAGCAAAGTCACTGAGACAGCTGAGAGTGCAGATCAATAAACATGAATTTTTAGACTCGACGTGGTGGGAACAGCAGCGCAGCTTCAGGAGATGTGATCCAATATCGATTCAGTACCGATCTGATGTTGTTATGGTGACGGGCGTCAACGGGCCAGGCAGCGCTTTCCCAGATATGGAAAAAATGATGATTAGCAAATTAGCAAGAAATTACCTGAACATTCATTAAAAATTAGCAAAGAAAATTACCTCAAAATAATAATAATTATTATTATTGTTGTTAATAATGATAATGATGATGATGATAATAATAATAATGATGATAACAATTTTAAAAATTAATAAATATAATTCTTACAGCATTTAACCCTTTAAAACCTGACAAAATTCACTTGATTTCTTTCAAAAACATGCTTTGAGTGATGAGCAAATTAGCGATGAATTACTGGATCATTAGTGAAAAAAAAAAAATAGCAAAACACAATAAAACTATAATGTGATGTAATAATTAAATCAAAAAGGTGTTGAAAAGCCTCAGGCATGAAATAGTGAAGAAAGTCAGACGGATGTTTTTTTTTTTTTTTTTTTTTTTTTTTTTTTCAAATCATCTTGTTGCTGCTGTTTGTTGACGTCGCAGGTCGACTAACCCGAAACCCTTCTCACAGAAACAACTAGAAGAAGGTTTGTTCTCCGTGAGGCGCAACGAAAAAACAAAAATTCAAGACAACTTTAAAAGATCCAATGCCATGAAAAGCAACACAGATACAGCAACAGAGGAAAAAAATAAAAAGTAAAAGAAAGACAGAAAGAAAAGAAGAGAAAGCAAAGATGTTGTACTACAGACAGGGCTCTTATTTTGTAAAGCACCCACCTACATGTCCTCTTCCTGTAAATTCAGTTTCAGCCTCGTGATTTCACAGAAATGTGTGCATCATCATGACATACCAGTCATGACTGGCGAACATGATGACAGCTTAAACAAACTCCCTGTGGATTAACACTCACAAATAACACAAAATAATACAAAACAAAATAAAATAAAACAAACAAACAAACAAATCAATTAATCAATAAAAAATAAATGAATAAATAAAACAAACTAAATTAAACTAAATAAAATAACATAAAATAATCTATAATAAGATAAAATAATTTAATAAATGAATAAATAAATAAATAAATAAATAAATAAATAAATAAACAAGCAAATCAAATCAATAAAAAATATGAGTAAATAAAACAAACTACACTAAAATAAAAGTAAAATAAATACAAATAAAAATAATTGAGATTAATAAATGAATAAACAAATAAAATAAATAAAAATAAATAAAACAAACTAAACTAAATAAAATTAAATTAAATAAAGTAAAAGAAAAGGAAAAATAGTTGAATGGATAAATAAATAAGTAAATAAATAAATAAGTTATCTATATCTATATCTATATATCTATATTTATATCTATAGATATAGATATAAATGAAACAAACTAAACTAAACTAAAGCAACAGGTGTGCTGCATCATATTTGTTCAGTTTAATTTCACACTGTTCCCACTGCTGCCATATTAAACATAATGACACATAACTGCTGCACAGTCCAGCCCGTGGAGGAAGTCTGAGCTAAACAAACCCTTTCTCTTATGAAAAGCCATCAGCAGCACTCCCTGCCCTTCAGAATAAAAGCTCAGCTGTGTTCTCAGTGAAATGAAAAGTGAAAGCAGAGAGGTTCCTGTCAGAGAGTTAAATAATCACTGCAGGGAGAAACACCTGAGGAAAATGACAGAACCGGACAGAAGCACAACATTTGAGTCACTGTTGTTTACTATTTTGCTCTCAAGGAAGACAAAAAGTTATAAAGACAAACTATGGGGGCAAAATAATAACTTTAAAAGACCAACATGATCTAAAAACACCATAAAACATACAAACCCGTTCTCAAAGTGCTATAAACTCATATATAAGTGGACATAATAAACTTTTAACCTGTTCAGGCGCTTTTTATTTACACTTTGCCGCTCTGGATTTGTCCTTTACCGGCTGCCGTGCCGCCGCAGGACGTTCAATCACGACCAATTCAAACAATGTCACGACACATTCATAACCGTGAACATTATTAAAACACTCAGAGCCTCTGGAGGAGTGATATTAGTGAACAAAAGTGAGTATTTACACGCTTTGAGGGCCGTTTCCAGACATGACCGTTAAACCGTTAAACGCGCTAACGTAAACAACGCACGGCTGCTAGCTCGTTAGCCGCCGTCCCGTCCGCTCAGACGCCACAAACCGCGGCCGGCGGAGGAGCTCGGGTTGTTTACGGGTGGTTTACAGGTTGTTTACAGGTGGTTTGTTTACCTGTAGTTGTACGCGGGGAACTTCTTGCTCTCCCTCAGCAGCATCCTGTACAGAGAAATCACCTGCGCGCTTGTGGACGCCGCCATGTTGCTAACGAAACTGCGACCTCCGGCCTCGGACCCCGGGTTGCGTGTGTTGAGGAGCGCGCCTGTTCAAAAAAACACCCCTTTCTGTCAAAGTTCACCTTAATTTGTCAACATTTTTCACTCTAATATTCTGAAATATACACTTGAGTAATAAATAAGTACATTATAAAATTTTTTGATTGGATTTAAAAGACGCTGATATTCCAACACACACAGGCACATATTCCGCGCTCTCACAACAACTCAGACCTGCAGTGTGACATAAGGTGAGTTACCCTTTCTCATGTAATCTCCCTGAAATTACAGATTATATCACATCTTTGACGCGTTTATACGAAGCAGTGGCAGTGTCTGCTTGTGTCGGATGACTTTAAAGCACAAAACGAGTTCATTCCGCCGCGTGAAGCCGCTTGTTTTTAGTGTCCAGTGCCCTTGTTGTAGGTGAGCATGTTAGCTGCTGTGCTACACACACACACACACACACACACACACACACACACACACACACACACACACACACACACACACACACACACACACTGAGCAGAGTTGCAGAACAGAGTTGCACTTGCATTGGAAGTTACTGAACACACACACACACAGACATGCAGCACCAGCACGTGGTTTATTAATAATCCCATGCATTTATTACCTCACTCAGATTATCCAGCCACATCACAGGTGTAATCTGGCTGTGCATGGGGTGACCATATTACCAAATCCCTAAATTCTGGGCATTTTCAGCAGAATGAGGGACTATTATCATTATTATTATTGTTGTTATTATCATTATCATTGTCATTATTGTTGTTGTTGTTATTTTCAAGAGCACTCTAAGTTTATTTGGAAACGGTGAAACTACTATGTCAATATTATGAAACTATTGATTATATTGTTGTTGTTGTTTATATTTTGAGATGCCTCTGTGGTCCTGACTTTTGATGATATCAGAATAAGAAATATCCAGGGGGAAACTGGGTCAGAAGCAGCTGCTCCAGTTCTCTAAAGAAGGATGAAATCACAAGCAGTAGAAAAAATAAATGTGTAAAAACGGTGTTAATTATGTGTAAATACATGCATAAGTCGTACTTGTGCATTGACCCTCTTTGTAAAAAAAAAAAAGCATGTGCATTATTTAGAAATTTCTGCATGAATCATAGTTGTAAAAAAGTGTATGCATTATGTATAAATATGTAAATTAATCCTATTTGTGCATTAAATTTATGCTTAAAAAAGTTTGTGCATTATGTAGAAATTTGTGAATTAATCATAGTTGTAAAAAAAGTGTATGCATTATGTATAAATATGTGAATTAATCCTACTTGTGCATTGTAAAAAAAAAAAAAAAAAAAAAAAAGTTTGTGCATTTTGTCATCATCATTCCTAAATATGTGCAGTCATGCTGGAAAAATATTACACCAATAAATGTAGAAATAGAAATTGAGCATATATAAGAAGTCTACCTTTATACACACAGGGACACACTGCACTGTTCAGTTGCTGCTGCAGGTGTAAATTATTGCAGTTAAATGATTAAATGGTTAAATCACCAGTTTAAATGGTGTGTTTTCAGCTTGTTGACTCCACGGGAGGCGGTAGAAACGTCTGCTGGTGCATCTCGGTGGATTTTACTGTGTTTTGGATGATTGAGCTTGTTTTTTGTGTCCCGTGTGTTTGGAGACAAGCTTGTTTCCCTCCCGTGGATTAATAAAGTTGTTTTGTGTTGAATCGCTTGGTGACCTGCCACAGGACGGTGTCACCGTGCAGCCGCTCGGTGATTTGGACAAGTTAAAGCAGTGTTTCACTCCTTTTAACCCAAAAGCAGCAAAGAAGTCAAGGCAGTAGAGAGATCAGTGTGTGTTCGGTTCAGGCAGTGTGTGTCATGCAGAGCGAGGACACCCGACCCGGGCCTGTTGGGACTCAAAGTTTAGAAATTATGTTCAGGTTCAGGTCGAGTTCGGTCACATCGCTGTGATCTTAGTGAAAAATGATTGACGACTTCCTGTGCCATGCTGGAGTTTACGTGACGGCCCTGAAGGCAACACGTAGGCTGTTTCAGGCGGTAAATCCAACCGAGCGATGGAGGATGAGTGAAATCTCAGCCTCGGGTCTGGTTCGGACTAAAAGAGACTCGGGGTCAGATTGAGACTCGGGGTCAGATGGAGACTCAGGGCCAGATGGAGACTCGGGGCCAGATGGAGACTCGGGGTCAGACGGAGGCTTGGGGCCAGACGGAGACTCGGGGCCAGACGGAGACTCGGGGTCAGATTGAGGCTCGGGGTCAGACTGAGGCTCGGGGCCAGACTGAGACTCGGGGCCAGACGGAGACTCGGGGCCAGACGGAAACTCGGGGCCAGACTGAGACTCGGGGTCAGACGGAGACTCGGGGTCAGACGGAGACTCGGGGCCAGACGGAGACTCGGGGTCAGACGGAGACTCAGTGTCAGACAGAGATTCGGGGTCAGATTGAGGCTAGGGGTCAGATTGAGACTCGGGGTCAGATTGAGACTCGGGGTCAGATGGAGACTCGGGGCCAGATGGAGACTCGGGGTCAGATGGAGACTCGGGTCAGATGGAGACTCGGGGTCAGATTGAGACTCGGGGTCAGATGGAGACTCGGGGTCAGATTGAGACTCGGGGTCAGATGGAGACTTGGGGTCAGATGGAGACTCGGGGTCAGACTGAGGCTCGGGGCCAGACGGAGACTCGGGGCCAGACGGAGACTCGGGGTCAGATTGAGGCTCGGGGTCACACTGAGGCTCGGGGCCAGACTGAGACTCGGGGCCAGACGGAGACTCGGGGCCAGACGGAAACTCGGGGCCAGACGGAGACTCGGGGCCAGACGGAGACTCGGGGTCAGACGGAGACTCAGTGTCAGACGGAGATTCGGGGTCAGATTGAGGCTAGGGGTCAGATTGAGACTCGGGGTCAGATTGAGACTCAGGGTCAGATTGAGACTCGGGGCCAGATGGAGACTCGGGGTCAGATGGAGACTCGGGGTCAGATTGAGACTCGGGGTCAGATGGAGACTTGGGGTCAGATTGAGACTCGTGATCAAATTCAGACTCAGGGTCAGATGGAGACTCGGGGTCAGATGGAGACTCGGGGTCAGATGGAGACTCAGGGTCAGATGGAGACTTGGGGTCAGATGGAGACTCGTGATCAAATTCAGACTCAGGGTCAGATGGAGACTCGGGGTCAGATGGAGACTTGGGGTCAGATGGAGACTCAGGGTCAGATGGAGACTTGGGGTCAGATGGAGACTCGGGTCAGATGGAGACTCGGGCTCAGATTGAGACTCGGGGCCAGATGGAGACTCGGGGTCAGATGGAGACTCGGGGTCAGATGGAGACTCGGGGTGTCACGCTGCGTGGAAACGGAGGCGGATGCAGCCGGTCCAGCCAGTGTGACGTCACGCTGCTGCTCTTTACAGCCTCCGTCACTCGACATGGTGTTTTTGTGGTGGAGGTGCTCGTTCCTGTTCTCTGTGTTCTGGTTTGTTGTCCAGCGGCTAAACTTAAATATTTAACTCCTGCTCCAACAGAAGACTCCAACATTTTGGGCAAAATAACCTTTTTCCAATTCACTTTGATTGAGACCAGATGTTGGACACCATTTTCTCTTCTGTACGTCCAGTGGTTCAGTTCCTACGGGTTAGCATTTCCTGTTAGCTTAGCATAAAGACTTGAAGTCTATAGGAGTTGTTAGCCTGGCTCTGTCAAAGTGAAAAAATAAACCTTACAGCTGCTCTGAAGATGTCCGATTGACACAGTGGATCATGTGGAGTTGAAATACACAGCTTGGAATAAAAAAAAAAAAACAACAAGTAAAAGAGATAGAATAGAATAGAATAGAATAGAAGATACTTTATTCATCCCACAGGGAAATTCAGGTATACAGCAGCTTAAAAAACACAAACATCTAACATGTAATAATAAATAAATCGATAAATATAAAAAATACGTACAAGCAGCATACCATAGCATAATAAAAGCCTAATAAAAGCAGCACAATTATTGCTCAAATCCAGTCCAGATGTGGATGTGGGGGGTAGTGGGGGGTTTAATCTGGATATGTGGATCTCTGTGATAGACGGAAGGATAAATGTGTTCAGCGGTTACAGCGCCACCGTCTGACTTCTCCTCAAACCGCTCCAGTTTTTCAAAAGAAATCCTAAGATGTTTATTTGCTGGGAGGTTTATTTTTCCACTTTGACAGAGCCAGGCTAACGACTCCCATAGACTTGAATTCTTTATGCTAAGCTAACAGGAAATGCTAGCCCATAGGAGAGGTGGAAATGGTGTCCAACATCTGGTCTCAGTCTGGGGAAGTCAGGAAAAAGAGGATTTTGTCCAAAACATTGGAGTATTGCTTTAAATGATCATGAAGGACATTTCACCTCAGTTCCCTGAAGAAGGTTTTAGTTGCTCTGACCTTTGACCTCCTTATTTTTGGCTGCCTATAATAGTATATAATGCATCTAAAGCTGTGCTGCTAAGTTAAACTTGTATTTTGTATTTTTTCTCTTGGGTTTTGCTGTGCATAGGAGCTCCAGCCAACTTCCTAAAATGCAGCAGTAAATTACAGCTGACGCTCTTCGACCTGAATCAGGTGGAAAGCTTTTATTCTCCTGCTGGGATTGCAAAACACGGCCGTGAGCGCTGCTGTTAACAGAGAGAGGCAGCGTTACATCACCCCTGCTGCCGCGCGAGCCGTCTAATCTGAATTAACCCCGCTCACCTGAAGTAACAAAGGGGATTATGCTGTTAGGAAATAAAAATAGAGAGGAAAAAGTGCCCTGCTGTGCTTGCTGCAGTCAAGACGCATTCACATCCAGAGCCATGAACTGGAAAGATAAGCTTGCAGCGTGATCGTGCACTGCTGCTGAGTCAACATCTGAGATTAGCTTTGCTTTGTAATTTTTTTATATATTCCAGGAAGTCCAATACAAAGTGACTGGTGGGTCATCAACCAGTTCAGAAAAAAATCCCACCTGACCCCCAAGCCTTACCTTCATGCTGTGAATATAAATTCATGCAGGTGGGTCCAAATTTCATGCTGTTTTCAATATCTTGGGGAAAAATGAACGTTACAGCAGCAAAACCGGACCAGTTTCATGTCTGTGACTCAGGGTGATAGAAACAAGATAATTCATCAGAGAAAACCGGAAAAAGAGCGTTTTGGGGAAACTTTCAGGGGCTGTATCACCATGTGGGACAGCTGCTTAAAACAAGTTATGACAGATTAAAGGCTCATGTTGTAGCCGTGATTCCTCCTGTGTCAAAATTGTTATCTAAAACAGGCAGATTTTTAGAAATGCACCGATCGCCAATTCCAATATCCGATTTTTTTTCCAAGTCTGACTGACTGATTCCGATTTTTTTCTCTTCTTTCTTCTTCTAGCTATTTCTTCTAGCTATTTTTTTAACTCGTCTTTAATGAGAAATTCCCACATCTTATCAGTTTCAACAGGCCTCAGAACAGCAGAATAATATTACACGGCACCGATTTGCAAGTTATAAAATAATAGTATAAAAAATCGCCTCGTGTTGCTTTGGCCGTCTGATTAGGTTTGTTGTCTGCACGTGACTGAACCGTGTACTGTGATGCTGCGTTCAGGTGAAATCCGACAGACGGCAACCCGGATGTCATTCAAGTGGACGAGAGCAGGACGGTCAAATCTGTGTAAACCGGCAGAGAATAACGGCAAAGGTAATGCTCTTTGTAAGCAACACGACGTCACCATAGCAACACGTCTACACGCGTGTTTGGTTTCGCCGTCCTGCTGTTCCGTCGGACTCCCGTGCCGCTGTCTGCCGGATTCCACGTGAACGCAGCATAAATGTTATCAGCATGCGTTCTGCTAACTCGTAAAGGAGTTTAGGGCCCGCATGCCCCGCCCCTTCATCGCCACACCTTTAATCTGATTGGCTGATTGTGCTTTAATCTAAACAAAGACGGACCAAAAATGCGGTAAAAGTTGTCTGAAGTTCAGGCGACGCCCCAAACATCACTTAGCTGTTGAGTCTATATGGTCCACATCTGCACATCTTCATGCGCCTGTTTATTTGCTTATTTATGTTTTTTTTAAATAAATTGATTAATCCTTTCAGCTAAAGCCAGACTTTCTTAGTCTGACAAAAAAAAAAAAAAACAGTAAAGTGTCAATTTTATAAAGATATGAACAGAGTAAAGGAAGACAGTGTTATTAGGGATGCACCATATAGCAGCTGATATATTATCCTAAATTAAATTATGATTAAATGAAATGATTATTAGTACCATTATTGTTCCCTTCTTGGAATTTTAGATGATAATTCTATGTGATAATTAATGTCTCAATACTTAATTGTGTTGCCGCCTGGTAGCACCTTAACATTAATATTTGATGAAAAGTGCCAGTAAAAAAGGCTTTTTCTGTGGCGACGACAGTTTATTTTGAAAAGTCATACTGACAGTGGGAGATTAAACTTTAAAGAGTCGTTTTGCAAATGCAGGAGTGACCATATTGATTATGGGATCGGTATCGGCTGCAACAAACCCCTGATCAGTGGTTTTTGTTATCAGCCCTCAGGTTTTCATATCGGTGCATCTCTTAGCATCTCAGAGAAAATTACAATGTGATATTACAACACGGTTTGCATAAAGATAAATTAGCCAAAAAAAAAAAATGGCAAAACTGTATTTATAAATGTTAAGGTGATACACTTAAAGGTCGAGATGCTGGACTGGCGTCAGATTTTTCTTGTGTTGAAATGCTCGTGAACGCGGCCGAAACTTGAGCAAATTCACAGGAAATTAGAAAAACAACAACAACAGCAAAACCCAGAAAATTAATTAAAAATATTTGGTGGAAAAAAGTATATTTTCAGTTAACTTACAAGAAAAAAAAAAAGTAAAATAGTAAAAAATAGAAAGTGTCAAAAAATAGAGAGTATAATAATAATAATAATAATAATAATAATAATAATAATAACAATAATGAAGAATGAAGAGAAAATAACCAGGAAATTAGACAAAAAAATAAAAAAAGAAAAAAATTGGAATATCTTTCAATATATTATATATCATAATATATCATATTTTCAATGAAATTGCAAGAAAATGAGCATCAACTTGGCATAAAAAATTGAATGAAAAGAAATAAAGTCAATTTTGATAAGATGAGTTAAAAAGTGGAATGGATTAATCAAAAAAAAAAAAAATCAATAAATTAATCAACAATGGAATTTTTAATAGATACTTACCCATTGATTCTGACAGGTTTTGGTGGAGCTGGGATCAGACGGTTGTTTGTGTGTGTGTGTGTGTGTGTGTGTGTGTGTGTGTTTCCTTGATCAATGACTGAAATGATTCATTGATTACAGTTTTTCTCAATTGCTAAAACACTAAACCCTGTTGTCTGAACCAAATGCTCCATTGCCTGAACCCACTGACTGAATCATTCACTCTTTTGGCAAAACCATCAGCACGTTTCACCTGTTTAGACACAACTTACCAACACATTTTCATTGTGATGCACCTGTGCTGCATAATGGTGAGCACTGGTGGCAAAAGTCAAACACAAGTAAAGCACTGGTGTCATTGGTTGAACACAACAACTCAAAACTGATCACACTTGTGGCTCATGATGTGAGGGAACATATATAAGCCAGTTCAGAGAGCACTGCTGTGTGAGGCCCTACAATGGATAGAAATCTGAGAGGAGGAGTTTGTGTGAGAGGAGGTCGAGGAGGTCGAGGAGGTCGAGGAGGTCGACTCAGTACGGAGAAATGATGCTGTGGCTGAGTAATGCACTTCTCATTTGTATATTTTTGTACTTTATTTTTACGTAGGCTTACTGTATACAAGTGCTAAATGCACAAGATTTCTGTTTTTTGTACTTTTTTAAAAATATGTACAAGTGCTAAATGCACGTTTTTTGTTTTTTTGCAACATGCATTTAGCCTACAGTGAACAATACACATTTATTTGTACAGCTTCATGTCGTGTTCATTGTGTTTTCTATTTTTCTATGTAGTGTTTAGTGACTGCTCAGTAATGTTTTTAATTCTGATTGGCTCGGGGCACAATTTGACCACACAGTTCAGTTTTGAGCACAGATTGAACTGTTTTGAGGTGAACGTTTGGTTTTGCAAGAGGAGTCTGAGGTTTTGTGAATGTAGCTTGAAAATTGGGTTTCGTGTTCACAGGTTAGAGAAAAGGAGAGCAACTTTCGAGAAATGTGTCTTAGCAATCGAGAAAAACTGTATTAATTGGTGCAATGTTGATTGACTGATCGATCAGCTGACCTGTGTGTGTTGTGGCTCTGATGAAAGCCGGATGTGAGAGATTATCCCAGATTAGACCTGAAGCCGGGATATCATCCAGTATTTGGGATCCTGTGTGTGTGTGTGTGTGTGTGTGTGTGTGTGTGTGTGTGTGTGTGTGTGAACAGGATCCGACCTGTGACATTTGGGCGGCGGGACGTTCCTCCTCCTCCTCCTCCTCCTCCTCCTCCGCTGCCGTCATCAGTCAGAATATCGCAGGATGATGAGGGAACAAGACATTAGAGCCGGGCTGACATTTCTTTTCCAAGTGGAACATTTGTCTTGTTAGAGAGGGCGACACACACACACACACACACACACACACACACAAATCAGACAATCAGTGACCCTGATGTAGAAAATCACTTCCTGAATTGACTCGATTGAAACTGCATTGACCCAGACTCATCCACTCTGTGTGTGTGTGTGTGTGTGTGTGTGTGTGTGTGTGCATGTGCGTGTGCGTGCATACTCTGTGCTCTTTAGCAGCAGATGTGTGAAAGGTCACAGACACATCCTGTTTGCTGATGTCCTGCTGTCTTTGAGTGGAAAGGTCAATGGCACTGCAGTGTGTGTGTGTGTGTGTGTGTGTGTGTGAGAGAGAGTGAGCAACAGCATAGGGAGATGGGGAGGAAAGAGTATGAGTGAGTATGTGTGTGTGTGTGTGTGTGTGTGAGAGGAGAGCGCGAGAACTCAATTGAGTGTATTGATTGTCATGTCCGCCAGGCCGGTCTGATGAGGCCTTGCTTGCTTTGTGTGTGTGTGTGTGTGTGTGTGTGTGTGTGTGTGTGTGTGTGTGTGTGTGTGTGTGTGTGTGTGTGTGTGTGTGTGTGTGTTAACTGACAGTGCCTCTGCTGGACGGACTGATCGATAAACGGGGATTTCCCTCTGAGTGACTGGACACACCGACTGTCTTACGGCGGCTCTGTGTCTGATCCAGCTGGCTGTCACTCAGGACGCCGGAGCGCTTCACACACTTCCTGGTTGTGTGTCGCTGGAGGTGTGTGTGTGTGTCGCCAGAGGTGTGTGTGTGTGTCGCTTCACCACAGGCCGAACATCTGGCAGCTCGTGAGACCGACATCTGTCTGTAGGTCTGCAGGTTTTTGGTTTCTGTGTCTTGTTCAGAGTTCACATGTCGGATCAGAGTCGTGGCCCAGCTGACGCTTCACTAAGCCCCTCCCTAGAGCAGACACCAGCCAATCCCACGTTAGCAACCGTAACTAGGCACATGAGAGTGTGGATACCTGAGTCGCGATCGTTCGGGCCGCGCTCTGACAAAAATTTAGAAATGATGTTCGGGTTCGGGTTGGGTTCAGTCACGTTGGTATTATTTTGGTGAAGAACGATGGACCTGCTTTGTGTTCAGGGCAGCTTCCTGTGCAGTGCTGGAGTTTACGTGACAACACTGAAGGCAACACAAAGGCTATTTCAGGCGGTAAATGTAACCTGGTGATGGAGGACAAGCAAAATCTCAAGCTCGGGTTGGATTTGACCACAAAAAAAAAAAAAAAAAAATCCTGTCAAGTTTGGTTCGGGTTCGGTTGCGATGTGCCCGTCTCGTTTCAGGTTCAGACAAAAATATACGACATAATCCGCTGTTTAGTCAGAACAAGGAAAATAGAGTTTAGAGGAGAGAGAGTGAGATGTGAGATGTAGATTCACAGCTAAAACCATCCAAGATCAACAAAAACGTCTTAAGACGTTAACCAACGTCAGGAAGCCCAGCACCCAGATGTTAGCAAACAGTTGAATATTGATTATAGGTTATTTATGTGTTAAACTTCAGGTCGCTGTTTACCATTTGAGGCAGAGAAAATACACCACATAAAACAAAACTGTAGTAATGCAGGTTGCAGGACAGTGGTGCCTTCTAATGTTGAATATCTTAGTGTTTTGTGAACGGGAGGCTAACATCCCGAGTGTCCCGGGCCCGTAGCCGCCCTGCCCACGCCGGGACAACGACAACGACAAGGTCGGCTGGCACATTAGAGCGCAGTGGCTCATCGTTCTCTACAGTAGATAAATCAAAGTACAGGTTTTATGCGTCAGGCTTTTCCAGCAGGAATCAGCTTGAACAGCTTTTCAAAAGTCATCCTCACAGTGGGAGCCCTTAGGAAACAAAAACATATTGCAGTATATTGGTAGATATCATGGGATATATTAGATAATACATTTTCATATATGGGAACTAGTCTTCAGATTCACTAGTTCCCATATATGAAGCCAAATTTACCCGAGGGTACAATAAAATTATCTGAATCTGAATCTGAAATTATCTGAACTAGTATTTATATTTTCCAATATATTGCAATATCTGAAATGCACAATTACTTATGTATTATTCCATTTATTCAAATATATTGATGCAATATATATAAATATATTGCATTATATATGTTTCACCAGTATATTATTCCATGTATTGTAAGACATTTTCAAATACATAACTTATAAATTTATTGTAATTCCATATATTAAATGTAATATATTGTAATATATTTCATGTAATATTTTGGTAAATATATTTTCTTTCCGTGAGGGAGATTAAACTTTAAAGAGTCGTTTTGCAAATGTAGGAGTGACGATATTGATTATGGGATCGGTATCGGCTGCAACAAACCCCTGATCAGTGGTTTTTGTTATCAGCCCTCAGGTTTTCATATCGGTGCATCTCTTAGCATCAGCGAAAATTACAACGTGATATTACAACACGGTTTGCATAAAAATAAATTAGCTAAAACTTTTTCAGCTTTTTCTTGTGTTGAAATGCTCGTGAACGCGGCTGAAGCCGGAGCAAATTCACAGGAAATTAGAAAAACAACAACAACAAAATCCAGAGAATTTATTAAAAATATTTGGTGGATAAAAGTATATTTTCAGTGAAGAGAAAAAAATAACGAATGCCAAAAAAAGAGAGCATAATAATAATAATAATAATAATAATTATCATAATCATAATAATAACAACAATAATGAAGAATGAAAAGAAAATAAGAAAAAATTGTTGGAATATCTTGTGGGGAAAAAGCATATTTTCAATGAAATGTCAAGAAGATGAACATAAACTTGGTATAAAAAATTGAATGAAAAGAAATGAAGTTAATTTTGACAAGATGAGTTAAAAAGTGGTTAATAAAAGTGGATTAATTTAAAAAAAATCAAGAAATCAATCAACAATGGAATTTTTAATAGATACTGTCAAATTAGAGCGCAGTGGTTCATCGTTCTCTACAGTAGATAAATCAAAGTCCAGGTTTTATGTGTCAGGCTTTTCCAGCAGGAAGCAGCTTGAGCGGCTTTTATTTTCCGTACTTAGGAAGTGTGAGATTTGACTTTTTCCATGGTCGAGTGTTAAAAAGCAAACAAAAACTGCAATAAAATGTAATGTCTCATCACAACACGTATCGTTTTGGAAGTGAAGTATCGCAATCGGGAGATAAGCTTATCGTCCGAACCCTGGAGTTTCTGCTGCAGACAGAATTGAAATCCACGGCTGTAAAATGACGTCAGTTCCTGCAGATTTGCACTCACATTGAGGCTCTGTGCTGCTGACTGGCTACAGAACCACAGGAGAACCAATCAACTGGTTCCTAAATGGTTCCACATTTCCTTCGTCTGAGCTCAGATACGCACAGGAGAAAAAAACCTATTACCATTTAGAGAGCTGATTTTCTGGAAAAGTCCCCATTGACGGCTGTTTGTTTGACTCTGTTTAGCCCAGTTTAAGAGCTCCACAGCGCCCCCTGGAGGTGGAAACACAGATTCTAGATGTGGAGTATCTCAATCAACCGTATCAACCGTCTTTATCATTACTCAAATTATTTCAAATACAGTCAAAACTAAAAAAAGTCAAAGTTGAAAACACAGCCGAGGAACAATCCAGCACGTTTCCTGACAGATGCCACCTGCTGGTCAAACACGGAAAATGCAGCATAATCTCAAAATGAAAGTGTTGCTGATTTATTGATGTTATAATCTGCATCATGCGGGTGTTAAAAGCAGCTTCTGGCATGAAATTAAGCAGGTTACCTTTCTGATCCGTCTCTAAAGCCGGCCTCAGAGTTTCAGCTCGGTTTCAGGCGGTGACGTTTTGTGCCAAAATAGATTGACTTGCATTTTGTTTTGGAGCGAAGCCCTTTATATGTTAATTTGTCTCACACTGAAAATGACTTTCCCAAAGTCCTTTCCTGCAGGCTTCTGTAGGCGTGTGACTGTACTTTTGGTCTGTGTGTGTGTGTGTGTGTGTGTGTGTGTGTGTGTGTGTGTGTGCGCGCTGGGTGCAGTATTTTGTGCCACCCATCCAGATGAAGTTAATGTGTCCTGGCAGCGTGTGGAAAAAGCTATTTTGCTGCGACTTGTCCAGATTGTAAAAAGCCGGCCGCTGCCACAGACGCTGTTCCTCCGGATGTTTATGTGTTTAATTGTCTTTGTCAGAGACGGAAACGAGAACAACTGCAAACTTTGTTCCCCCAGGGGCCGAGAAATCCCCCAATTCACCTGCAGATTCTGTTATTTGGACGATAATACGACCTCTCTCTCTCTCTCTCTCTCTCTCTCTCTCTCTCTGATCTGTGGTCGGTGTTGTGTGTAAAGTCGAAACCTATGATCACTCAGGCCTGCCCTCTTAGTCTGAGAGTCTGTCAGCTGTGTGTGTGTGTGTGTGTGTGTTTACGCTGTGTGAATACCAATGTGTTTCCTCTCTGTGCATCTCACATGAGAATTTGTGAGAATAAATCAACTAAAGTATTAAAAAAATAGTCCCATCTATCCAGAGTGTTTCAGTGTGACCTTTGCAAAAAAAAAACAAACAAACAAACAAACAAACAAACAGAGAACTGGCCAAAGAAAGAAAGAAAAGAAAATAATAACGTAAGAAAACGATATTTATTGTTAAGGTGAGGAAGGTCAGAAGGTTGAGATGCTGGACTGGTGTCAGATTTTTCTTGTATTGAAATGTTTGTGAAATTCACAGGAAATTAGAAAAACAACAACAACAACAACAACAACAAAAGCAAAGCCCAGAAAATTAATTAAAAATATTTGGGGGAAAAAATGTAGATTTTCAGTGAACTTAAAAGACAAAAAATTGCCAAAAAATAAAGAGAGCCATGATGATGACGATGATGATGATGACAATGATAATAATAATAATAATAATAATAATAATAATGATAATAGTAATGATCACGAAAAGAAAATAACCAGAAAAATTGCACAAAAAAGCTTTAAATTTTATTTTTTTTTTATATTTTGGGGAAAACATATTTTCAATGAAATTACAAGAAAATTAGCCTAAAATTCGCGTGAAAAAAATCACAAAAATTTAAATTAAAAGAAATTTGATAAGATGAGTTGGATTGAAGTGGATTAATCAAACAGAATCTGACAGCTTTATAGTGTTCAAGTATTAAGTGGAAAGTTAATCCTGAAAGACACTTTCTAACTCTGCGTTTGACTTCTGTGTGTGCGTGTGTGTGTGTGTGTGTGTGTGTGTGTGTGTGTGTGTGTGCTGCCTGGTTGACTCTGCTGCAGATTGAGTTTTCTCCTTCCTCTCAGCTGCCGGTGTTTCTGCCTGGTGGATCAAGGCCGTCGCCGCCGCCGCACATTGATCTCTTCCTCCGGTGCTCAGACTTCCGGAAGAATCCGTCTGGGACACGGCGGCCCGTGACCCGGACCTGATGCCCGCCGCCCGTCCGCCTGTCCGCTCATCCGTCCGCCCGTCCTCCCCCGCCTCGCCCCCGTCTCCTCGGATCACCGGGCCTTGTCTTCTGCACCGCAGCCTCAGGTAGGGCTGTGTGTGTGTGTGTGTGTGTGTGTGTGTGTGTGTTGTGATGTTTCACTGTGTTGAACATATTGATCCCTGTTCCACTGTTTTTTTTTTTTTTTTTTTTTTTTCAATCTGCCTGTTTTTTTCTCACCTGATGTGCTTCTCACTGGACAGACAGCGAGGTCTAGTGTGTGTGTGTGTGTGTGTGTGCGTGTGCGTGCAGCAGAAGTATTTTTATTAGTGTGTAACTTAATATTTCACCGCGCTAACCTCCCTCTCGTGACATAAATACACATTTACTGTGGACATTTATGGGAATTTGCTTTATTTTCACTTCGGCTGCGTTCGAGTGTCTCACTCAGGCTGGGAAACTAGACGACCATGAAGCAGACATGCACAGCAGCAATCTCGGCCAGCGCGCTAATTTAAATAAATAAATAAAAATCAAATCAATCAAATAAAAATAAATGCAAAAAATAAATAAATGCAATCACTTATTTTACATCATATATTTTACATCATATCTTTTGTAAAGTGTCCTTGAGTGTTTTTGAAAGGCGCTTATAAATAAAATGTATTATTATTATTATTATTATTATTATATTTTAATTAATTGACATTACTTTGCAGAACTCTGTTTTCACTTTGCCAACTAGAGAGGATTTTTTTTTTTTTTTTTTTGTAAATTCTTGTCAAAAAAGCCAAATTTTATTGACCACGATTCCATTTATAAAAGCGATAACAGGTACAAACATCCGAGGGGGTGAATACTTTTCATAGGCACTGTATGCATGCATGTGTTGGATTGTGTGTGTGTGCGTGTGTGTATAAGAATTTAAAAGTTTTGTAAACACAACCTGCTTCAAAAGAGCCAATCAGAAGCCGACAGGTGTTACTGTGATACTGTGATGTCAATGATGTAGTAATCTAGTAGTAATAGGTATTGTGTTGTGTGGGCTGTCCAAAAAAAAAAAACAAAAAACAAAAAAAAACACAATAAAACAATGAAATCAGTACATTTCACAGAGATCAACATAACGCTGCAGTGTGTGTGTGTGTGTGTGTCAATCTGGAGCTAATCTCTCTTACTACTGGCTCTTACTACTCTGGCTCGTAATATTTTTTTGTGCACCTATGAGCCGGGACTTTTTTTTCCTAGGATGGCAAGGGAATGAAACGCCTGGCCAAATGTGACGTCGCCATCCTAGGAAAACTCCGACTCATTCTGCCTTGTAGCACATTAAGAGAAGACATTTCTGTTAGTTGTGTTTTAAATCAGCCGTTCTTGTTGTAGCTGTTGGTTTGCAGCTGTGAGGTTTTCCTCCTCCGTGCTGCCTTCACGGCCCGGCCTCGCCTGTGAACGGGATTTAAATCTTAATGCGACTTCAGCTGCTTAAATAAATCAGCCGGCGCCGACTCGCTCTGATTGTCTCCGGTGAGTCGAGCTCCTAAAGACTGACGGCCGAATTTATCACCACAATTTCGGCTAAAGATGGAAATTCACCCGGCTAAATAACCGGGGCTGACAGAGCCGGCCGCTCACGCCGACGGGGAGGAAATCTTTCACAGGCCCGACATCGTTCACACACACACACACACACACACACACACACACACACTCAGCCTGGCCTCTGTGCTTCTCTAATGAGAGGAAACAGGAGAGGAAGAGCAAGAGCAGCGTCACACACATGAAAGTAAAGGTGCTAACTGGAACCAAAAATGGTTCTTCGGAGTGATGCCATAGAGAAATCATTTTTGGTTCCACAAAGAACCTTTTTTTTTTTTGCAAGAGCCATTTGTGTAGATGGCTCTTCAAAGAACCCCTTCAAAGGTGCCTCAAAGAACCATCAAAAAATGGTTTCGTTTCGAGCTCTACTCCCGCACACGAAGGTGCTAACTGGAACCAAAAATGGTTCTTCGGAGTGATGCTGTAGAAAAAATATTTTTGGTTTGAGATTCTTTAAAGAACCATTTCTGTAGGTGGTTCCCCCAAAGGTGCCTCAAAGAACCATCAAAATGGTTCCTGTAGGAGCCATAAATGGTTCTTTAAGGCAGCGCTCCCCAACCCCGTCCTCAAGGTCCTCAAGGGTTCCGGCTCTACTCCTGACCACCTGAACCGGTTATCCCACCTTCATGCACCTGCTCAGGTAGATCTGTTTCAGCCAATCAGCATGCGGCCCTTCAATGGATCAGGTGTGAAGGAGGAGAGCTGAAACAGAAACCTGCAGGACAGGAGAGGATGGGGGGGTCTTAAGAACTGGATGGGAACCACTGCTTTAAGGAACTTTGGTATAAAAATGCTAAAAATACTTTCTTAAGGTGAGGAAAATGTTGTGGTTAGGGTTAAGAAATAAGTTATTTTAGCAGCGTAATGTTTGTTAAATATGATTGTTATGAAAGTATGGCTAGTGAATATTAGCTTTCTAGTGTTAGTTACCTAAAAACAAACACTGCTGAGCCTGGAGTCGAACTCGGGTCGCCTGCCAGCCCAGCAGCCTCCTTAGTATCACTCCCTTAATATCACACCACAGTGTTGTTCATGACGCGGCCACTAGAGGGCGCTTAATTTTAAACTAAACATAAACATAAATAATAATAATAAACATAAATAAACATAACTAAAGCTCCTGATATTCTGCTGCACAAACTAAATCATCGGTCGTTTTTTACAGGACAGCCTCAGATTTTCAGAATAAAAGCTTCTCTGAGTGTTTTAAATCAGGTGATTGTGTATCAGGTTGAAAACCAACATGAACATGTTGTTGTCCGGTTCTCCACATTCCTTGTTCCTTCACTGGGTTCCAGACGAGCTATTAAAAATGTTTTCTGATGGTTTATAGAGCGAGACATTAATCCATTCACTGAGGAAATAATCTGCACATTAATCCATTCACTGAGGAAATAATCTGCACATTAATCCATTCACTGAGGAAATAATCTGCACATTAATCCACAAGGAAAAGAATTGTTAGCTGCTGCCGCCACCAAATAACTCCAATAAACATGAAGAACCTTTAGCACTTTAAAGAACCACAGAGAGTGTGTGTGGAACCAGACTCTAAAAAAGAGGTTCTTCAGCTGCTGGTGGTTCTCTGTGGAACCAGAGAGCATTTTGAAGAACCATTTAAGAGCCAGTGTTTATCAGAGAGTTGAGCAGATCTGAGTCTCTCAGTCTAAATGAAGTGAGTCTCTCTCCTCTCTCTCTGCCTGATTTATCCCTCCATCCCTCGGTGATGGAGGGATGGAGGAGGACAGAGGAGAGCAGATCAGAGCAGCAGCCTTCATTAGCTTTCATTAATAACAGGAGGGCCATCCACGTCCAGTCATCTTCCTCCACCATCACATGTAATTACTGCCCGCCGTCGATTACACACACACACACACACACACACACACACACACACAGCCTGTAAATCTCAGCTGCCTCCTGTGCTGCGTTCAAGTGCCGACGCACAACTCCCATTTTCCACTTTAATGCCTTCCGCTCGGCCGCCGCTGCGAGCCCTCACAGGTTATTTTTGGCAAATTAAAATACAGCTTCCTTTTTTTTTTTTTTTTTAAATCTTCCTGCCAGGGTGCAAGGGGAGTTGTGGTGAACAGATGTTTAAGAGCATCCTCCCGTCCTCAGCAGCTGGTGTTGCTGTCGCTGCTGTTATTAAAGCAGGACGGACGTCTTCATGGAAATCTGTCCGGGGGGGAAACAGCAGCAGCAGCTTCAGGAGGGCAGGTGTTGTCACGGGGGGTTCAGGTGCGACCGTTCACGCTTGAATCAATACCCAGCGGGGTCATTCCATGTCAGATCATCAGATGGGTGTCACTGTGGTGGCTCAGATTTCAATGACATTGATCCCATAGTTAGAAAACCATGTTTTATGAACATTCATCCTAGAGTAGTGAAACTTTGCATATTTACTAAATGAAAGGTGCTAAATCAGATTTTGTTGTTGCTTTCTGTCTAAAATATAAGCGTTTGGTGCTACTGAGGACCAAACTTTGAATTTTTTTCAGGCTGTGCCTTATTGGGACCTCTCTCTCAGAACCAACATTTGTCACAAGGTTGGATTTAGCATGTTTAATTTATTTATTTCCAGCCATAAAACTAAAATAATTAGAAATAATGTCTGGATTAAGAACCCATTCCAGTTCCTGCCCTGCTAAAGTTGAAAATAATGCCATAACGTGGGAAACAGGAGGTCTAGGTATCTCCAGAGGCACACCTTGGATTTACTTTAAATTTTCAGTGGATATTCTACTGTTGTATGTGCAGCAAACAACCAAATATTGTGAATGTCTTATGAAAATTGTAAATTTTATAGCACTTTGAATATATCGGAAATCCATGTAATTTACAAGCTTTCAACTTTAGTGTGCAACACCCAAAAATTAAGTTTCATGACAGTGAAAAATGAAGACGGATTAATTTAGACGGTAAAGTGAGCTGACTTCAATATTATAGCATGTTTGAGCATGTTAAGCAATTGATTGATTTTCTTAGAAATTTTCGCGTTTTCATATTTCCTGATATTTAAAGTGCCTGAATCGCCCTCTTAAGTTATCTGTTTTCTCCTGGCACTTGATCCTGATGTTTGTTCGATCATGATCACCTGTCGTCTTTTTCACACCTGGATCAGTGTGATTTTTTTTTTTTTTTTTTTTTGTGTGTGTTCATGAAAAGTAAGCTAAACACAGAAAATACATTTTCACAATAAAACAACAACAACAAAAAAAAAATAAGAGAAAAAAATGGATGATTGCAAAAAATGAGATGCACTACAAAACTAAATGAAGCTGGAAAATGTCAATTTGGAATGGTATCATGATGCATTCAAGTGTAATGTAAAATTAAGCTTTTGGAGCGAAACTAGAAGGAGGAATTAAAAGGCTTTAAAAGGCTTTTAATTATTTTTCACAAATAATCTCTTTATATTAAAGGTTGTTTCATGTTTTTTGTATGATTGACTTTTTGCTCATTCAAAGGTATTTATTGTGTAATGAAAGGCTAAAAGGCTTTAAAACAGCTCAGTTATTTTTTAAATATAAGATTTAAATATCAGTATCAGCCCAGAACTCCACATTTGGTGCATCACTAATATCGGTGCCTCTGTAACAGAGAGGAACTAACAATTCACCAACAGCGATGACATTTTGTTCCCCTCCGGGCCAATCAGTAACAAACGTCGCTCTGTTTTGACCTGTGATTGTACCCGCCTCCCTTAGGGCCAGTCGTTGTAATTATTAAAAAATGCTGGAACACACTGGGGTGATGCATAATGTTCCAAAGTTTTTGCCAAAAAAGAAATAAAAAACTCAAAAAGAAAATATGAGCAGTGTGAACGTTGCTGAATGAAGGGGGCGAGGCGACAGATGGAGACGGATCCACAGGTGGACGACAGACTCTTGTGATTCACGGCCAAAATCTGAGCTCTGCCTTTTTTAAAAACATGTGTGCATTCATGAGCGGAGACAGCACGCAGATAATTGGACGGATTAAACGTTGTCTTGCCTTGCAACTCAATCAGCAGTGGGAAAAAAAAATATGTCCTCACTGTGTTTATTCTCTCACTTATTTGTCCAGAAATCGAGTTACACTTCAGTGCCTCATTTGATTTGCTAATACAAAAGCCTCGCTCTTGATATCACCTTTTTACCCACAGATGGGGTTTTCTTCATCTTAAATTGTATTTTAATTTTCATGGATTTATGCTTCCATTATTGAGACATATTCCCGCTCGTGTTCGTGGCTCTTTGCAGCACACACACCTTCCCAAATTACACCTGCAGGTGGTTGAAGCTCTCATCACTCTTCTTAAACCAGCGTTAGGATCCTGGAATAGTTTTCGCTCTGTCACAGATTGGATGGCAGATTCTGCCGGCTTCAAAAAGCCGAGTTTTGTGGTACAATATATCAATTTTGTTCTACTGTACAACATTTAAATTATTCATGAATGAAAGGCTCCTGTGGCTGCTGCATTATGAATGTGGGATTGATGCGCTGTTACACATAAAAAATAGC
Source organism: Myripristis murdjan (assembly GCF_902150065.1). Classification (NCBI taxonomy): domain Eukaryota; kingdom Metazoa; phylum Chordata; class Actinopteri; order Holocentriformes; family Holocentridae; genus Myripristis; species Myripristis murdjan. The sequence goes on along the minus strand of NC_043999.1, from coordinate 3,904,331 downwards.
TGCGCCTTCTGTTGTTCGCTCCTGAAGCCCTGCCCCAAGCTTTTTTTGTCAGTACTTCTGTTCTTGCGGTTGTTCTGCTGTGACTTCCTGTTCCTCACACGTTGGTGGCGTTTTGGATCTGCAGCCTGCAGTCAGCTCCACCGCCAGCTAGCACAAAGCCTGTGCTTCACTCTGTTCACTTCACCAGCCAGAAACAATGTGACGCTAAGCCTACAGCCGGCTGCACCAACCAGAAGAGAGCAAACACCTGCCTACAGCCGGCTGCACCAATCAGAAGAGAGCAAACACCTGCCTACAGCCGGCTGCACCAATCAGAAGAGAGCAAACACCTGCCTACAGCCGGCTGCACCAATCAGAAGAGAGCAAACACCTGCCTACAGCCGGCTGCACCAATCAGAAGAGAGCAAACACCTGCCTACAGCCGGCTGCACCAACCAGAAGAGAGCAAACACCTGCCTACAGTCGGCTGCACCAACCAGAAGAGAGCAAACACCTGCCTACAGTCGGCTGCACCAATCAGAAGAGAGCAAACACCTGGCGGTAGTCAGTTGAACCAATCAGAAGAGAGCAAACACCTGCCTACAGTCAGTTGCACCAATCAGAGGTGAACAAATGTCTGCTTATATTTAGCTGCAACAGTCACAAGAAAGCTAACACCTGCCTGTATTTATCTACACCAATCAGAAGTGACATAACACCTGTGGTCGGCTGCACCAATCAGAAGAGAGCTCACATCAAAGCCGGAGTGGGTTTGATCCAACATGGCGGTGCAGCAGTGAGCTGTGCTGAAATCACTGAGTCATCTAAAGAGGCTGATGGGGGAAAAAATTAAATAAAGACACATAAAACCCGCAGCAAATATTAGAGCTGAGTGTGAAGAATCACAAGCGGGGTGATTAGCTGAGTAATTAGTGTTTGCGCTGGCCTGAGATCAGCAGCGGAGCGTGCCGGCCGTCTGTGGCCGAGGCTTTGGCTCGGCTCCCGCTCTGCCGGCCCGATGCAGCGTCAGCCGCCGCTGTCCCGGCCCATCAGCGGCCACCTCCAGCACACCGAATGTGAAAAGCGTTTACGAGGCGATGTTCCAGCCCGGTGTCACCGCGGGGAGGAGTGCCAAGATGTTTGACTGTTTTCCGTGTTTGATGGAGCGGACGTCACAGGAATGCTGAGTGGAGATGAAGCGCGCTGTCGGCCACGAGGAGCTACTGAACCCTCCGGGGCCGAAAACACTGTAAATATTCATGTCTGACTCTGGAATTAAAGTCAAGTTGAATTCTGGGTCGCCCTGCCTTGTAGAGCGCATACCGCTTCGTTAAGGCTGAGTCTTGATCGCAGCGTCACGGGTTCGAATCCGATCTCGGGTCGTTTGCTGCTGGTCGTCCCCTCTCCCCTTTGCTTTTCCCGTCTCTTTCTACTGTTCTACTGTGACTGGCAAATACAGCAGAAAATGCCAATGCCAAGAAATAATCTTTAAAAAAAAAAAAAAAAAAAAAAAGAAAAAAAATCAAGTTGAATTCCATCAATGTGCTGCCACCAGAAACTTGTTGCTCCGTTTGCTCTGGAAGAACAGCGCCCTCTTCCTGTTTTGTGCCGTAAAGCAATCCAGAAAATTTCCCTGCAAATCCTACTTCCTGGGCCCGTCTTCCAAAATGTTTGCCAGGCTAAAGGCTGTTTTTTTTTTGTTTTGTTTTTTTGTTGTTGTTTTTTACATATGAAAATAAATGCATCCATCTCAAACGATGTAACCATCTCTGGTTACATCGTTTGGATTACAGTAGATTAGAGGACATTACTTTGGATTGGATTGAATTAGACTAGATTGGATTGGGTTGGGTTGGATTAGAGCAGGTTGGATTAGAATAGAACAAATTAGACTAGATTACATTGGATTGGACTGGATTAGGCTGGGTTTGGTTAAAGTAGAATTGTTTGACTAGATTACATTGGATTATGTTGTCTGGCATCACATTGGATCAGATGTGATGTGATTGGATTATATGAGAATTTTGGATTAGCTAAAATTGAATGAGATTGTGTTGGATTACATTACATCAGATTACAGTAAATAGGAGTAGAGTAGATTATATTATGTTAGATGGGATTATATTACAGTAGATTATATTACATTACATAGGATTAGTTTACAGTAGATTAGATTACATTAGATGGGATGGAGGACGGAGTATTATTTCTCTAATATTATCAGTTTTTCAAATTTCTTCTTCATGTCTCTCTTGAACTATTGGCTGCAGTGCCGCCGCGATTTCTAGTGAAGCTGCTCCGTTTGGTCCGTATCCGTAAACTTCCTGAAAACCTGCACAAATATGGAGGAAATGAACGCCGAGTCCGGACAGAGGACGCCGTCTGTATCCGGATTTGCTGCTGAAATGACCTCATGACCTCTGCTTCCTGAAAGACAGAGCGTCTTAAACAGTGACATCATCCTGCACCAGTGGCTGTAAATTAAAATTTCAACCAGTAAAACCTTCACAGATCTGTAAACATCCACTCTCATCCACCTGTCCCTTCAAAATAAAAGTATGTTTCTCTCCCAAACTGAGATCCTGTTAGTTAAATCCCCGCACCATGTGCTGCCCAAACATCAAATCAAGAAAGTAGGAGTCCATTTCATGGGATTTTATGGTCTTGTGGGTCTTCTGTGTCATGAAATGTTTCCCAAAACCAAATCCACGAAGAATATTTTTCAAATCGCTCTTAAAAACTCTCTTAAAGTCCCGATGTAATGGCGTTCCGGTGATCTATTTCTGATTTTAACATTGAAAAGTTGGTTGTGAATCTTAGCTCTGTGCCACCAAAAGTAGAAGATTGATTGGCAGGTGGGTGGCATGGTGTTATTGGTCGAAATGGGTTGGTTCACGACCACAAAGGTATACGTCCTGTTTTGTCAAATAGGAAGGAAAATGCTTGTATTTTGATGTAATAATTCAAAAAAATAGAGTTTTCACAACATATATCATAAAACACAATATGACTTGGAATATATAGATGGATTACGTACAAAGGCATTTTCTTTTGTTTGCAGTAATTATGTTAATGGCTCATAATTAATAGGCGTAATCTGTCAATGCTAAATAAAACACGAAGCGATCAAACAAAGCCCAAGTTTTGAGGAGATTTGACCTCACAGTTTTTTTGTTTGTTTTTTTTGTAATGTGAGTTTGTCAGAAGAAGCCGAGCTGAGGAGAGAGAGAGAGAGAGAGAGAGGGAGTGCCAGAGTGCGGCGCAGAGAGGAGAGGAGAGGAGAGGAGTGGAGGATGTGGGAGTGGCGTGGCGGCAGGAGGAAGGAAAAAGGTTGGAAAACAGGTTGAACAAAGCGCGGAGCAGAGCTGCGTTCATCTCTCTGCTGCAAATGACGATTGATCCTGCTGGCTCGCTGCACCATCTGTTGTACGGGGAGACAGGGACACACACACACACAAAAAACACACACCCTTATATATATGCACACACACACACACACACATACACAGAGTCAACCAGCAGGCGAGTTTCTTTGGTTCAAACCTCATCATTCTCCCCAAATTCAGCCTTGGGATTAAACGCTAACCTAACAGCGGAGAGACGGCTCTCTCTTTTCTCTCTCTCTCTCTCTCTCTCTCTCTCTCTCTCTCTCTCTCTCTCCCTCTCCCTCTCTCTCTCTCTCTCTCTCTCACTCTCTGTTATTCTGCTTCCTGTCCTCTCCAGGCTGATACAAAGCTCTGTCACTCAGATGAATTCGGTGTCTTCCAGGTTCGGCAGCACGCTGAACTACATTTCCCAGGAGGCCCTCTGCTCGCCTCCTCAATCGCTCCTCCGCCGTTGTTCCTGGTTGGGTCGTAAACGAGGTCGGACCCCCCCGGTGTAGCGCGCTAACCGCATTAGCCGAGCAGAGGCGTAGCATGAGGAAGCTAACGAGGCTAATGAAGCTACACGGAGAGTGTCACCCTGCGTTCCACTACCCATACTACCATACTACTTAGTATGCAAGAAAAAGAATGAGTATGTCCCAGTACATAGTATGTCAGACGCAGTATGCCATGAGTACCAGGATGTTCTACTACATCCGCTCAGATTTCACAGTATGCATGTCATCATGCTGCTCTGGCCATTCTGACCCACAATCCTTTGCGCAGTGGACGTTACGTCACAGTGACTGAGTTGCGTGTACAAGCCACGCCCACATACGGACGACAACAAAACACACATGTGGCGCTACGGACGGCGGCGGAAGTGAGCAAGAGGGGCGGAGCTCAGGGACGATGTATGTAGTGTGTCCCACTAATATGCATTCGCATGCATACTGCATACTACACTGCATACTTTATAAGGGCAGCTGCAGTACATACTAAAAGTAAAAAGTAGAAGTATGCGATTTGGAACGCAGCGTCAGATTACAAACTGCCAGAGAGTGAACACCGGAGGAAGTGAACTGCAGCGAGGACACTCTGAAGAGAAATGTTTGGATTAGATTAGATTAGATTATCATAGATTACATGAGATTAGAGAACATTACCTTGGGTTGGATTAGTGTAGATTAGTTTAGATTACAGTAGATTCAATTAGATTAGATTATAAAACATTAAATTGGGTTGAACTGGAGATTGGACTAGAGTATGTTGGATTCAATTTAATTAGAAAAGAGTAGATTGGATTAGATTACACTGGATTGAGCATGCTAGGCCTGGACTCAATTAGAGTAGTTTGGGTTAGATTAAACACAAATTGTTTGTATTAGATTACATTGGATCAGGGAATGTTGGATTGGATTGGAGTAGATTGAGTTGCTTTGGATTAGAGTAGGTTGGATTAAATTTGTTTACAATAGATTGGATTAGATTACATTGGATTGGACTAGTTTTGACTGGATTCAGTTAGAGTAGATTGGATAAAATTAGAATAGTTTGTATTAGATTACAATCGATTGGAATGGATGGGAGCACATTAGATGTGATGATTGAATCGGATCAGATTGGATTACAGTAGATTAGATTAGATCAGATTAGATTAGATTAGAGAACATTACTTTGGATTGGACTGATTGGATTGTTTGTATTAGATTACAAGATTATATTGTAAGGGATTGCATTGGATCAGATGTGATGTGATTGGATTGGATTGCAGTACATTAGATTAGATTAGACACAGTTGGATTGGATTGATTATATGAGAATTCTGGATTAGATAAAAGTGGATTAGATTGTGTTGGATTACATCACATCAGATTACAGTAAACGGACTAGAGTAGATTATTTCACATTATATGGGATTAGAATAGTGTAGATGATATTTCATTAGATTAGATTAGAGTGGATTATATTATGTTAGATGGGATAAGAATACAGTAGATTATATTACATTAGATAGGATTAGTTTACAGTACATTATATTACATTAGATGGGATTAAATTACAGAAGATTATTATATACTAGATAGGTTTAGATTGCAGAAGATTATTTTATTTTAAATGGGATTAGAATTGATTATATTACATTAGATGGAATTAGATTCGAGTAGATTATATTACATTAGATGGTATCAGAGTGCATTAGTTTATATTATGTGGGATTAGATTATAGTGGAATGTATTACATGAAATGAGATTAGCATACATTATATTTAGATGGGATTAGATTAGAGTACATTGCACTACATTAAATTGGATTAGATTAGAGTATATTATACTACATTAGATAGGATTGGATTAGAGTAGATTATGTTGGGATTAGATAAAACTTGAATTGTTCCTGTGGGAAACCTGGTCCTTGTCGCAGCAGGATTAGGGTTAATAATGCTGACAGCCAGGAACTCGTCTCCCCGGGCTTCGAACATCACAGTCACTTTGTCCGCTGTTTGTAATCTGTAATCTGTGATTAACAAAACAAATGATTTTTTGTTGGCCGGGGAAAAATGAGTTTGTGGTCGTTTGTTTTGTGGGCAGGAGCAGCTCGCTGCCGGGGCACGCCAACCTTGAGGATGACAGATCTGAGCGCGGCTGGATTACCACCGAGGCGCCTCCAGATGTGATTGAACTGCTCCTTTAATTACAGCGGGCGAGGAGCGAGGCGGTGACCCGGCCCGGTAACGAGCCGCGGCGCCGCGGAGCGCCGAGCGGCCGCCGTTAGCCTCGCCTCACCCAGGCGGCTGCCTGGACTTAAGTAATGACCTCGCGTGGCGCGCTAACCGCGCTCGCCACGGGGAGCGGCAGCATTTGTCCTGCTGTCAAAAAGACAAATTAGCTGCCGCGCTAATTGTTTACGAACTGCAGGGAGATGCAGAGGATGCAGACACAATTAAAGAGGGCATTGTTGTGTGTGTGTGTGTGTGTGTGTGTGTAAGTGAGACAGAGAGAGAGAAAGTGCGTAGTCCTTTGCTGTCCAAATATCACCCAGGATGGCAAATTGATTTCTCTGGCGTGTGTGTTGGTGAACTTCGCCTTTCAAGAGTGTGTGAGTGTGTGTGTGTGTGAGTGTATGTGTGTGTGTGTGTATGTGTGTGTGTATGTATGTGTGTGAGTGTATGTGTGTGTTCTCCATCTGTTGCAGAAAGCTCTTCCTGAACCTGCTGAGCTCTCCAACCTCCCCGCCCTACCACACACACACACACACACACACACACACATACGCACGCAAAGTCCACATGGTGCTCCATTATATAAGATATCAGAAATACTTCCTGGTTCCCTACACACACACACACACACACACACACACAGTTTCTCTCTCTAACCCAGTTGCATTTCTGTCTTACTTTCTCCCTTTTTGACACACTCGATGGTCCGTGGCTTCCAAAATCTGCTCGGTGGCCACCAGCACCTCGTCACAGTCACAGAGCTGCACACACTGCAGTTACATCACCTGAAGACACACCCACGGAGAGACAGACACACTGTATGGACCAGAGGGTCCGGCTCCCAGTCTCCGTTCTAGTTGATCCCAAAGGTGTTGGATGGGGTTGAGGTCGGGGCTCTGTGCGGGCCGCTCAAGTTCTTCCACCCCAAACTCAGCCGGCCACGCCTTTATGGAGCTGCTCTGTGCACTGGGGCTCAGTCATGCTGGGACAGGAAAGGGCCTTCCTTCCCCAAACTGGTCCCACAGAGCTGGAAGCAGAGAATCGTCCAAAATGTGTCGGTGAGCTGAAGCGTTCAGATTTCCCTTCAGTGGAGCTGAGGGGCCGAGGCCGAGCCCAGAAACACCAGCCCACAGCGTGACCCCTCCTCCAGCAAACTGCACAGTCGGCACAATGCAGCCAGGCAGGGAACGTTCTCCTGGAGGTAGGGAACGTTCTCCTGGAGGTAGGGAACGTTCTCCTGGAGGTAGGGAACGTTCTCCTGGAGGTAGGGAACGTTCTCCTGGCGTTCCCCAAAACCCAGACTCGCCCATCAGACCGCCACATAGAGACGCCTGATTGGTCGCTCCACAGAACACATTTCCTCCGCTCCAGAGTCCGGCGGCGGCGTGCTTTAGGCTGCTCCGTCTGATGCTTGCCGTTGATGCCAGAGGAGGTCTGGAGCTCTGCAGGTACTGAGGCGGCAGAGCGTCGGACTCTTTTACGCACTATGAGCCTCGGCGCTCGGCGACCCCGCTCTGTAACTTTACATGGTGCCGCCCCCTGGTGGCCGAGTCGTTGTGGTTCCTAAACGCTTCCACTTTGCAATAATCCCACTTCCAGCTGATGGTGGAATAGAGTGGTGAAGGCCCGGCCCTTCCAGTGGACCCCCATGGGACCTGTCGGAGCGAAAAACTGAATGGTGTTCAATGAACAGAATTATTTTCTGGTTCCCCCGTCGTTATGCCTTGGATTACACAAATGTTGTTTATAGGCTTAAATGATGATTTTTCATGTGAAGAGTTTGACCGTTTATTGCCCCATTGTTCAGTTAAATGCTGTTGAGAAAACACAATTAGAAAGACTACATGCTGTGTCGCGTATGTGATGTCACGTCATCGCCCTTTCCCTCCATCCAGATTCAAGTCAGGATGCCGGTGTGTTTTGTTCCCGATTAGCCACATTCCAGCAGAAACGGCAGTAATTTCTATCGTTTCCCGTCTCATAAGAGGACTAGGAGTTGTAGTTCACAAAGCGGGCTCACACAAAACCTAACATTATCAAAATTCTTCGCACTAAATTGTAGTCTTCTTTGTGTGAAAAATTATCTTTAAATATCACAAACAACATATGTGAAATCCATGGCACAATTCAAACGGGACCAGAACATAATTTTGGCCCAGTACTTGTGTCCATACAGTGTGTTTACATTTGGGCCACCAAAAATGTACTTTGGCCACCAAATTTCAGGGCTTGGTTGAAATTATTTAAATGAAGAGATGAGAGAGAGAGACAGTGCTTAAAAATATCAGCCTGTCTCACACACTGTCTGCTTTTATCATGTCACACACACACACACACACTTGCTATCTCCTTCTGTATCTCAGGGATCACGGATTCTAACTTTGTCTCACTCGCTCTTTCACTCTATTTTACACTCGCTCACACTTCTTCACACCCACGTCTACAATATATGGGCACGTTAAAAATATATAAGAGTTTCGGTATCGCGTTTTCTCCACCGTGAGAGAAGACCTGAACAAAGCAGCTGAAAAATAAATGAATAAATAAATAAATATATAAATCCTGGGCTGCTTTACATTTTTCTATAATCTCCTCCTGGCAGAGAGCGAGTCTCCCTGTGAGCTCGACACAGTCTGCTGCCTCCTTATTAACGGCTGAGGGTTTTATCAGTTTTTAAAGCTAAATTTCAGAGAGCCGCCGCCGCCTCGCAGGTCATAAAACATGGATTTAAATGAAGAGATGAGAAGGGAGAGAGGCCTGTGCCGCGGTTCAAAGAGAAAACAGGGAGGAAGGGGCTTTAGCCGAGCTTTAAGGTGCTTTAACGTTCAATATGTGCAGCGCGCCGAGGCTTCGCAGTTGTGTCGCGAATCTGCAGTGAATCAGCCGCGTCTCCGAGTGTTAGTTAACCCTCAGAGACCTGGATGGACGTCCCAGGATTTAACGCTTTGAAACCCGAGCACATGGGCTTGGTTTTTATTACCAAAAAAAGAAAGGCAAGAAATGACCTGAAGATTTGCAAGAAATGAGTAAAAATGACCTGGAAATTAGGCAAGGGGGAAAAAAAGGAAAATTACTTTAAATTAAACACCCAAAAAAGTCCTGAAAATTTAAAAAGAAGAAGAAAATGACCTCAAAAGTAGTCAAAAAAATTTTTTTTCTTGTAAAATGATTCAAATATATTCACAATAATTATAAATATAGCTTTGTATACACTTTTATCCCCAGTGTTTTTATTTATTTATTTATTTATTTATTTATTTGGGGGTCATTTTAACTGTTACGCAAAGAAAAAAAGCATGAAAAAGGCAAAAAAAAAAAAAATCATAAAATTGTACTGTAATTATGATAATGCAATATTTAAAATTATGATGCAAGAAAAAGATGTCCATTTTTGGGGCAAATTTTAAGTTTTTTTTTTTTTCTTTGCTTTTTTTTTGTTTTGAGAACTTTTTTTTGTTGGTTGCTTTTGTTGCTTCACTTCATGTTACTCATTCCCTTTTCTCAGTGTTTTTGAAAGAAATCAGATGAATCTGCTCAAATTTCAAAGGATTAATAATCTGTTATTCCCCCCTTTGAAACACAAATGGATTTCTATGACATACAACTAAAGCAAGCTGAGAGAGAGAGAGAGACAGAGAGAGACAGAGAGAGACAGAGAGAGACAGAGAGAGAGAGAGACAGACAGAGAGAGAGAGAGAGAGAGAGAGAGAGAGTGTTAGCAGTTACAGAAATGGAGAGATATTTCCACCAGACATGGTGAGGGAGAGGAATCTGTGTCAAAGAGGAAGATTACACACACGTGCAGGGGTTGTGAATGTGCACGTGTGTGTGTGTGTGTGTGTGTGTGTGTGTGTCCGGCCCTGTCTCCAGCTCTAGCAGCAGACCTGCAGGTCAGCCGCCGGGCCTTTCATCCACACTCGGCTGCCAATTACGTTTCCACGTTGGTGGCGTTGGGCGAGCGGGGCGAGCCGGGCGGAGCGACACCTGCGAGCCGGCGGCTCCGTCTCGTTTCCTCCTCGCTCTTTTTTTTTTCTGTCTCGGGAGAGAAAAGTCGTCTCTCTTTCATCTCGACGCTCCCTCTCCCGCAGTGACACCAGTTTCCAGCTGACTGCGGCGGACAAACTTGGTGTGTCTTTTTTTTTTTTTTTTAATTTAAAAAAAAGAAGAAAAAAAAAAGTCTCTTCTCATTATTAGCGGCCCGGCTCTGAGTTGAAAGGATAATTCCTGCCACGGCGACTGTTCAGCCCACCTTCCCAAAGACGCTCCTTCCCTGTGAAGTTCCTCTGCGCTCTTATTGTCTTTTCTTTTTGTAGTAACCGCCGTGCGAGCGGCGTTTCACAGGAGTCCTACATTGTACTGATATTTTTAGCCCTTTGAAGCGTCTCGTGGTGGATAAGAAATGAGCTTTTAATTTTTGATCGATCCGACTATATGTGAGAAAATGTGTGCTGTAGAATAAAACTCAGTAACAAAGCACAGTTTTCAAATCCATTTCATGGGAAACTAAGCCTGGATCACACCAACACAGATTCATTTAAAGGAATTCTCCAGTATTTTGGGTAAAATCCCCTTTTTCCGACTTCCCCAGACTGGGACCAGATGTTGGACACCATTTCCACCTCTGGACGTCCAGTGGTTCACTTGCTATGGGCAGCATTTCAAAGTGAAAAATAAAATCAAAAATTCAACTCCACATGACCCACGGTGTGAATCAGACGCTTCAGAGCTGCTGTGAGGTTTATTTTTCTCACTTTGACAGAGCCAGGCTAACGACTCCCATAGACTTCAAGTCTTTATGCTAAGCTAACAGGAAGTGCTACCCTTAGGAGCTGAACCACTGAACGTCCAGAGGTGGAAATGGTGTCCAACATCTGGACTCAGGCAGAATCAGGATATTTTACCCAAAACACTGGTGTGCTCCTTTAAACTGAGATTAATTCTAATGAGAGTTTAGCAAAGCTGGGTGCACAGGGAGTAAATCCAGAGTTTAAATGAAACAGAATTTCATTTAAAATATATCATTTTAAATTATTACATAGTTTTTTTCCTAATTTTCTTGTTTTTTTTTTCTTTTTTGCTAGTTTTCCAGCAATTTTCTATCATTTTTATCACCAATTTTCTACTAATATTACTGTCAATTTTTTAAAATAAATGTCTTGCTTAATTCCAAGTCATTTTTGCAATTTTTTGGGTAATTTACTAATCCTCTTTCCCCGTGTTTCTGAGAGGCATCCATCAGAGCTCCTCAGTCAACAAGTTTAAAAGATTGGCGCGGCGTAATTGAATGGTAAAATCATGAATTCATCTGATTTTAAAATCACGCCTGGACGGTGCAGCTCGGCCTGGCGGTCTGTGTCAGAGTGGCAGCATCTCATCCCGCTGGCAGATTTTTATTATTATTATTATTATTTTTTTTTTTTTTTTTACCGTGTTTGAAGAAAAAACAAGATTTGAGTGAATAAGAGGCTTAATGACTCGTTAGGATGCAGAGTTTTTTGTTTTTTTTGCAGTGCCAGCAGAATTAAACGTGTCGTTGCAGATATTCTAAATATTCAGGCATTATGGGCTGTGGGAGTCACTTATTCAGAGTTAATTGTGAAGTCCCGCGTCGCCGTGACAGGAAGCGGCTCTGCCTGTCAGCCGAGGCGCCCGCTTTCAATTTCTGCAACACTCAAAGTATGAATTGGAAAGCTGCAGAGCCCTGTTAGCCAACCCCCTGTGTGTGTGTGTGTGTGTGTGTGTGTGTGTGTGTGTGGTTGTGTATATTTGTTTTCAATTTCCAACTTCTCCGCTCTCTTTCCAGCGTCTCTTTGAGCATATGCTTTCTCTGTCGCAGCCAGGATTCACACTCCTACGCACTTCCTCTCGCACGCACACACATGCACGCACACACACACACACACACACACACGCGCACACACACTCATGCATTCATGCACACACACTCCTACATACTTTCAAGCACATATAAATACTTAAATACTTAAATTGTGTTGCTGCTTGCTCACCTGACGTGTTAGTGGATTTTTTTCCTCTTTCTGTGTGTGTGTGTGTGTGTGTGTGTGTGTGTGTGTGTGTGTGTGTGTGTGTGTGTGTGTGTGTGTCTCTGTGCTATTTCAGTAAGCCGCTCTGCTCCCGTCTCGCCTCTCAGCGGTGCCGTAACAGGTGGACAGGTAGTTTTGTGGAAGTGCAGCCAAGACGCTGGAGTGAAGTCTTCAGCCTGCTTCCTTAACAGGTGGCAGCGAAGCCAAACACACTTTATTTCTGTCAGACACGCTCATACACAGCCATTCGGGGAACACACACACACACATGCACACACACACACACGTCTTCATGAGGATCTTCTGAATGGTGTGAGCTCCTTTCCAAAATGAAAAATCCCTAATTTAGCAAGAAGTGACATCTGCTCGCATGAAAGTGAAACTGAAAGTCAAACCTCCGAGTTTTTTCAGGACCTTTTCCTTTAACATGGTGAGGATGGAAGCATCAATATTTAGTAGGGCTGGGTTAAAAAAAAAAAATCAATTTAATGGATTTTAATCGATTTCCCTTTAAATGGTTCGATATCAATTCATAAAATCCGAAAATCCAAAAATTGTGTTGTTCAGGTCATGTTTGAATAAAAGTGCATGATTAATGTGACTGGGTCGGGTTCAGTTGTTAAGGTAAACACAATTTTTAATAATCTGCCAGGTCAAAAGGTTCCTTGTTAAATTTACAGCATTATTTCTCAGAATTTTTTTTTATATCCAAGTAAAAGTGGTATTTTAACTGAAATATCCCTGACTGAATCTTGAATCGAATCGAATTGGGACCTTGTAATATCGAATCGAATCGATCTGGAAAACCTGAATCGGTACCGAGCCCTAATATTCAGGTGAAATTAGCGATGCTTTCAAAAATTCTGATTAGCATTAAAATTTTTGGCTCAAGCAGATCTTACAGGGTTAAAAATCTCCATGAGATTCTTTGTGGAACCCAAACCGGTGCTACGCAGAACTCACTCCAGACGTTTCCTGTGACGTCAGCGGCCCGGGCGCCGGCGGAAAAACGTTTTTTTCTGTAAACGCCGGCTACATTCAAATGACTCTGAAACGTTTCTGAAGAAAAACTGTTTCATGTGGACGTTTCACCTGAGGGCCAATAACGGTGGAACGTCCTCGTCTCGTGACCGGGACGTTCGGAACAAAGACCGATCAAAGACGGGACTTTTATTCTGAAGAGCCGAGTTCAATTTCACGTTTTAAGCGAGAATGGTGTTTGGTTTTAGCTAGCAGACGTTAGCTAACATTTCCTAACTTTAACCATAATGACGGTGGCTAAAGCTAGGGTTAGGGTTAGGGTGTAACTCCACGCCTTTTTCCGCCTACCAGGAGAAGGGAAAACATGGAGGCACTGCCTGCGTGTCTGCCTTCTCCACTGCTCAGACTTCAGTAAAAAATCCAGCTGAGGAGTTGGCGCTCAGTTGTGGTATAAAACAGGTTTTTCAAACATTTTGAATCAGTATAACCACCAGAGGTCCTCGATCATTCAGTCACAACTGTGCACAAAAAATATTAGTAGTATACCAGATGAGCTGTGGACCGAAAAAACAGTGTTTTCCCTGCCATTATAAGACTTCTGTGCTCAGGTTGACTGGACAGGAAATGCACGTTTTTGCCCGTCGGTCTGTGGACCCTCGCTGGAACACGACCGAGTCTAATATGAACTTGCACTTTACAAAAATAAAATAAAATAAAATAAAAAAATAAAAGGTTTTGGTCCCAGTCTAGTAGCTCTGCCTTTGCTAATGTTCTGGAAAACCACCGTCAGGTCAGTTCAGGCTTCAGATGAGACACACAGAGAGAGAGAGAGAGAGAGAGAGAGAGAGAGAGAGAGAGAGAGAGGTGGTCGAGTGAGCTAGACAATGAATGAAGAGAGGGAGTGCGACTGCAGCGAGAACAATTTTTTTTCAGAGTTTCAAAGGTGAAAAACCAGCTGAGGAGTTGCCACTCTCTGGTATAAAAATCTGAGGGGATCTTCCACCAGGACGTCTCCAGGACAAACAATCAGATAAACAGCGACACGGATCCACAGCCGGTCAAAGGTCACAAAAGATGGTGGCAGATGTGTGAGGTTCTTTGCTGTTTGTGCCTTTTATTGGCGATAAATAATCAGTTTTGCACCCTTGCAGCTTTTATCTGCAGAGCGTCTGGTTTAAGGCCTCAGTACAAGTCTGACCTCCTCACCATATCGTGTCGGGTTTCCTAGCTGAACCTTTTCTAATTTTGCCTGCTTTTATTAAGTCTTTAAGTCTTTAAACGAGTTTTCTGGGTGCAGATCTCACAAGTTGACAGTACAAGAGCATAGAAGTTTACTTTATACTGTTTTTTTGGCCGAGCACAAGCGTTTTCCCCGGCGCTGTGGTTTAATCTGCCAGATCAGGGGGAGAAAAACAGCAAAGCGTCGCCGCTGAGATGCACCGCTCAGGATGATTGATTCAGATCAGGCCTCGGCGTCCCTCAGGAGGACGAGCACGCAGCGATCGATCAGCCTGCTCGTATTCATGAAGACGCTCTCGGCTGCCGTGGGACGCACCCCTCAGCCCTTTGTCTTCTCCTCGGCGGCTCGGCGAAATAATAAGAAGCATTAAAATAAAACAAAATGAATAAATAAAGTGGATTAATAATGCAGTTTGGTCCGAGGCTGCGGCGGCTCATCTGCTGAGCGGTGAGCGCGTGATGTGAACTCCCATCGTGCAGGACTTGGCTGAAGCTGCTAATTTCTATTAAAAAACAAATAAATAAATAAAATAAAATTTCCATGCCAACCTCTTGCCCCCCCCCACCCATGAATATTTCTCTACATCCGCCCCGATTCCTCTGCAGCGATCATGAATCCTGGGGTCAGAAACTGGCCTTTATGTGAACCTCCAGCAGGATCTGTGTTTAAAATGGTGTTGCTCGTCGTCTTCGTTAATTTTTTAGACTGGTTTTAATGGGGCGGGGGTGCAGGGGGGGGGTCTTCACATCAGAGGTCAGCAGGGAAGCGATGAACATCATCTGAGAGCGATTAATCTGAGATGCAGCTCAGCTCGGTGTGTCGACTTATTCTCGTCATAAATCTGGAATAAACCTTTTTTTTTTTAAGGCACCTGTTCAAATTTTGAATGTTTATAGCGTATAAGAGGTAGAACATTATGATTCAAGCATATAAAGCCATTCTCATGCTCAATTATGTTTGTCTTTTCCTCCAGAATTATTCTCTTGCGGCAGTTTTTTTTGGGGTTGATAAAACTTGTTACACAGATTTAGTGCCAAATTAAACCATTTTTGACCACTGGTGAATTAATTAAAAAAAAGATAAATAAATAAATAAAAAGTCAAAAATCCCTCCAAAATCTCACATTAGGACACTTAAGACCTCCAGGAACACCACAGAAAAATCCATGATGATAATTTGGTGTCAAAGCTTTTGACATTTGGAGATTTCTGTAAGAATTGTATTTTTGGGTGATTTGGGTGATTGGATGTTGAGCGTGTAGAAACTGGCCCTTATTATCGATACAGCAGTTTGGACCACTTGAGGATAAATAGAAATCATCCAAAATCCCACATGAGGACACCAAGACCCTGAGGAACGCCACAAAAAAAAAAAAAAAAAAAATTCATGTTTGATTTGGTGTCAAAGGTTTTGACATTTGGAGATTTCTGTAAGAACTGCATTATTTTCTCTGCTGTACTCTGTTGAGATGCAATATCACACTTTATTGCGATTTCTGTTTGTTGAATCCTCCTCTAGTTTGTGTCTGTAAAGTCTGATGAGGCTGTGATTCTCCTGGAGGTCAGTAGGTATGCACCCGAACCCGAATACGATATTCAGAAGTACACAAATAATGCTTCTTCTGTGCGAAGTTTCTCCTCATTATTCGGGAATTTTTTTTCTAAAAAAAAAAAAAAACAAAACATTTGGATGCGTAGCCCCTCAGGATCAGCGCCGTGTTTTGAAGCCAGTTTGACCTAGTGGCCAGACGTGGAACTGCAGCATCACGTGATGCACTGTGGCCCAAAAAGCTTTTTTCTCATAGACAATAACGGGAAAAGAAGTGGCTATAAAACGGTGGAGACATTTTTTTGAGTGTCACAGCCCCAAACGCCAAACGACTCGTTTCACCAGCAGAATTTAATCCATTCAGTCCGATTATGTTTGGAAAGTCTAGAAGAGCCGCACGATTCAATTATTTAATTCCGGCGAGCTCGGCGGAAGTCTCTCGTGCGCCAACTTCCGTTTTTTTCCCGAATCTGAATAACGAATCCGAAGTTTTTTTTTAAAAAAGCCCAAATCCGAACCCAAATACAAACAGTGGTGATTTTCTCCAGCGACGTCCAGTTGGACAAAAGTCTCTGCCTGCAGTGAAATGGCTGCTATGGGGACCAACATCATCACACAGGAACCAAATGTGGCTCCTTGGATCCACAAGAGTCTCAGCTTTCCAATCAAAGCCGATTTTAAATCCTTTAAAAGGGTTACTATATATCTAGTAACCTTTGAATTCACTGTTTAATTTATCAGGCAAGTGACTATTTTTGGTAATTTCAGAAATTTTCCATATCAGGCCCATCCCCTGTCTCAGTTAGTTCAATAATCATTTGGTCTTCACCCAGCCAATCAGCAAAGATCGCTCTACATCCCAGGTCACATCATCGTGGCATTTGACCAATCTCAATGGCTTTGATTTTCTATAGGAAAATGAAATTTTTTGAAAAATTTTATAAAAGTAATAAAGTCCTGTCATGTTCACTAATAACAGTCTAGGGTTGTTTTTTTTTAAATTTCAAAGTATTTCAGTGAGTGTCCTATAAAGGGTTAAACATCTGTTGTGGCATTTATTCCAATTAGTGCATATCAAATGAGATAATGTGTGATATGCATGTGTAAACAGAATAATTCAAAGAACTTGTAATTGACTTTTTTTCTTGTCTTTGTGTGTGTAATCATCTTGTGAATTTTTATAGTGATATCTGAAAGTAAAATTTGAACCCCATTCCCCTGCATATTAAAAACTGTTTTTTGGTATTAACCCTATAAAGCCTGAACTATGAAAGAATTGGCAGAAAATTCCATTTTTTTTAAAAGTGAACCCTTTATTTAGTCCTATAACAAAATACATTAATAAAAAGAAATTCAAAAATATGTTACACGACCTTTCTGGTGTATGATATATGATATGTACTTGAAGTGCCAATGGTCCAGGGTGAACAGGGGAAGTGTTCAAAGGTATACAACAGGATTTTGGTCAAGTATTGATTAAACTGAAAACAAAAAACGGAACTGAAAATGTGTATCATTTATGATACAAATGGCTTTATAGGGTTAAATGGCCATAAAGAGGTGATTTTCTAAACTTTCCACCAATGGGATTCCTCAGGACTTTCTTCCCTCACTCAGGACAAACTGAGGATCCAGAATCAGTTGAGTTTGCTTCTCTTGCAGTTTGTCCCGGGTCGACCCCAGTTTGGGCCTAAAATGCCTGGACTCCCAGACGGTTCAGGCCCCAGTCTGCACACACACACCGTTTTCCAACAGGCCACAAGAACACATGTGGACTGCAGGCTCTGGGGCCCAAACTGCATGGGATTAGCAGAAGGTGGGCGTGTCTGCAAAGGGGAGAGAACCCATTTTCATTCACACATCTGGAGGTCAGAGGTCAAACCGTGCCAGTGTTTCCCTCGGTAAAATTTAGCGGATCTCTGGAGCGCCGTTCAGCCGCCTCGCTGACGGCCTGGCGTGACGTGCTGGTTCAGGTCATCTAGTTCCATCTGATTTATTATCTTCCCTCTCTCCGGCTTTAAAATTGTGTTTTTTTGTTGTTTTTGTAAAGAAGAGCGTCTCAGTGTCTCAGTGTGTGTGTGTGTGTGTGTGTGTGTGTGTGCGTGTGTGTGTGTGTGTGTCTGGGTGTAACTCAGAGTAGCAGGTCTGGGCCGTCTGCTGTTCACCGCTACAAGTTTCTGTCACAAGTGGAAAAGTCTGGAGTAAGCATACTGTGTGTGTGTGTGTGTGTGTGTGTGTGTGTGTGTGTGTGTGTGTGTGTGTGTGTGTGTACGCGGCCCTGACATGACAGCTATTCTATAGGGACTGTGGCAGCCTGCAGAGATAAGAAACACACACACACACAATGCTGCCGCCCTCAAGGCCGCTTTGTGGCAGCTGTGCGTGTGTGTGTGTGTGTGTGTGTGTGTGTGTGGACACTTGTGTGCGTGTGTGCAGTCAAGCGTGTATGTGTGTAGATGTGTGTATTGTGTAGTCGACACTGTGGAGTTCATACTTTGCCTTCATACTGTGCATGCGTGTGTGTGTGTGTGTTGGCGTACATGGATAGTTGTGTGTGTGTGTGTGTGTGTGTGTGTGTGTGTGTGTGTGTGGTCCCTCTGGACGGTTTTCTGTGTGTGTGTCTGTGTGGATTTCATGAGTGTGTGTTTGCAGGATTTGTTTTTGAGTGTCACCATTTGTGTGCGTGTGCGTGTGTGTGTGTGTGTGTGTGTGTGCGTGTGTGTGTGTGTGTGTGTGTGTGTGTGTGTGTGTGTGTGTGAGTGACACACACTGAAGGGAAACAAATTGGATGTATGAGGGAGCAGCAGAGTGGCGCTCAGAGCTGCAGCATCAGCACTTTCCTCTCCTCAACCATAAAAATCTTTTTCCTTTATAATGTCAACTTACTCCTCCTCCTCTCCTCCTCTCCTCTCCTCCTCTCCTCTCCTCTTCCTCTTCTCCTCTTTCCTCCTTTCCTTTCCTTTCCTTTCCTTTCCTTTCCTTTCCTTTCCTTTCCTTTCCTTTTTTAGCTCCTTTCCTTTCCATTTTTAGCTTCTTTCCTTTCCTTTTTTAGCTTCTTTCCTTTCCCTCCCTTTCTTTCTTTCCTTTTTTAGCTCCTTTCCTTCCCTTTCCTTTCCTTTTTTCCTTTCCTTTCCTTCCCCTTTTTCCTTTCCTTTCCTTTCTTTTCCTCTCCTTTCCCTTTTCTCCTTTCCTTTTGTTCTTTCCTCTCCTTCCCTCTTTCTCCTCCTCCTCTTTTCTCTTCTTCACTCCTTTCTTTTCTTTTTTCTGTTTGTCTCTTCTCCTTTTTTCCGTCTTCCCTCTCTTCTTTCTGTCTCTCAGCTCCTTCTTTATCCCCGTCTTCTCTTTTCTCCTCTCCTGTTTTCCCTCCTTCTCCTTTCCTCGCCTCCTTTTCTTCTCTGCTCCTTTCCTCTGTTCTGTCCTCTTTACTTTTTCTTCTCCTCTTTCCAGCCCTTCCCTTCTTCCCTTCTTTCCTTTCAACTTTCCTTCGCTCAGCTCCTCCTTTCCTATTCCCTCATCTTCTTTCCTTCGTATCTCTCTTCCCTCTTCTTTCCTCGCCTCCTTCACTTCTCTACGCCCTTCTCATTTCTCCTCTCCTCCCTTCCCTTCCTCCCCCTTCATCCTCCCTTCCTCTCCTCTTCCTCTCCCTCTCTGTAAAAATCCTCCTTTTCATCCCAGTTTTACAGCGCCGCCTGTGCAGGTTTGATCTAACGCCGCCTGTCAGGTTCCTGCCTGCTTCCC
The DNA here is from genome assembly GCF_902150065.1 of Myripristis murdjan. Lineage (NCBI taxonomy): Eukaryota > Metazoa > Chordata > Actinopteri > Holocentriformes > Holocentridae > Myripristis > Myripristis murdjan. Next base: position 3,884,713 of record NC_043999.1, on the reverse strand, counting down.
CGAGCGCGAGGAAACAGCTACAGCTTCATCACGGAGAGGAGGAGGAGGAGGAGGAGGAGGGGAGGAGGAGGAGGAGGAGGAGGAGGAGGGGTGAAAGGGAGGAGAGGAGAAAAAGAGAGAGTAAATTAGGAATAAGTTGAGAAAGAGAGGACAAGAGGGGGATGGAGGAGGAGAGGAGAGGAAGGGAGGAGGAGACGATGAGCTGGAGAAGAGAGGAGGAGAGAAGGAAATGATGGAGGAGGAAGTTGGAGAGTAAGATTGGTTCATTCATTAATTCATTCCTCCATCCATCCATCCATCCATTCATTCATTTCAGAAGAACAGCAAACAAGTGGGAATCTTCTTTATCCCCATCTCTTCTCCTTTTTTCCCTCCTCCTCCTTTCCTCGCCTCCTTTTCTTCTCTGCTCCTTTCCTCCTATCTCCTTTTTTTGTTTTTTCTTCTTCACTTTTCATCTTCTCCTCTTTCCAGGCCTTCACCTCTTCCCTTCTTTCCACTCATCTCCATCAATTAACCAATGAATCAATCGATCTGTTAATACTCGACTGAGACGGCTACAGTGTCTGCTGAAGTCCGAAGAGTGAAAACAAACAAACAAACAAACAAACAAACACACAAACAAAATAAATAAGTAAATAAAGAAACGTTGCCGTCAGTAAAAACATCCACTCAGTTTGCTGATGTTTGGACAAACCGTCACTGATTTATGGACAAATTTTGCGCCGCACACACAAACAATTTCTCATTTATACTCACTTTTTTTTTTTTTTTTTTTTTTTTTTACATCTGTGGCGCCCCCTAGTGGTTGATGTGAATGAAACCTTTTCGAAGTTCATCGGTCAGTATCTTGAAATCGAAATAAGATCTCAACAAGATTTATGCAGCTTTGGTCCAACGATGATCCACAGCGAATCTGGAAGGAGTCGGACGTACGGTTTAGGAGGAGGAGTCAAAAATGTGTTTTTTAAAAAATGCAAAATGGTGTAAAATCCAACACAGTTGACCTTATGAGTTCTGAGGTAAATTTGTAGATTGAGGACTGATGGATGTCTGGAACAAATTTCGTGTAAATCGGAGTCTCAGTGT